>NW_021285117.1:6026-24854 GCF_002162155.2 Triticum dicoccoides
ACACACACACACACACCATGGTCCAACATAATCATAGCCCTTTGCCATGCTCCAGCTTGGATGAGAGTAATGTTATTCTTGTAGAAGTGTTGTACTAGCAAGACAAAATTACTAATCCGTTCTAGATGTATTGTGGTGTATACTCATTACATTGTGTGAATGTGGAAAAGTGTATTCACCGTTAGGAATCATTTTTGGTTGTTTAATCATTCAAAACATTGTTTAGATTGTATATGGACTATTTAAAATAGTTAGCAACCTAAGAGGGTCTCCTCCAAAGTTGTTTGAGAATATTTGATCTGCAAATCTCAAATCGAATTTGATGTACAAATCCACCCAAATATGAGTGTTAAATTTGGCAATTGAAGCTTCCTTGCTTGCTGGCTTACATCTTTATGGTGGAACGTTACTCCTCTACTCATGAATTTTCCTTGCAGGAGATTCCCATAGATAATAGAACACACTCTATAAGAGTGCCATATTCAATTACTGATTTTTTTTTAAATGTCAATATTTTCTATATTCTACGAAAAAAGAGTTTTTGAATATATTTAAGTTAAAAAACTTAAATAAAATTTGTGAACATTTCGTAAATTCTAGGAAAGCATATTCCTTTCATATTTTTTCAATTCACATACATTTTTTAAAATTCATGAATATTTTTGTAATTTGCAAATATCTTTCTTTGTTTTGGAACTTTTTTAATTTCATTTTTTTTAATTCATGAACATTTTAAAACTTTGACAACCATTTTTTAAACTCAGGACCAATGTTTTCAAATATCTTCAATTTTTAACATTCATGATGCATTTTGTTTAATCTGCAAAATAGGAAAACCATAAAATATTTCCCAGAAATAAAAAATCAGATTGAAAACCAGGCATAACGCGCTCTGTGTGGTCAACTGTTCTGCTAGAGCACCTACCGAAGAAAACGGGCCGAAACTGGATATAAGCCAGGCTCACGTACCACTCGTTAGCCACCGAAGAAAACTAGAGATATCGCCATTCGTGCGGTGTGTTGTCAAGAACCAATAGCATACTGAGTATAGCAGTCTGTTTAATCAAACATTCCATTAGAAAAAACGTACATCATAATGTGTCACGGTGCAAGCACGACACACATCAGCTTGCATGCACTTCTTCACTTAAAAAAAAACGTACATGCACTTCGTCGTAGTAATTGGTGAAGAATGTGCACTCGTGCACTCACCGTATATGCCGAGTACCAGCACTATCGACGGAGATTAAAATGTACTTCCTCTAGAAAGAAACTGTGATCTAAACACTCTTATTTTTTTTTTGGGTGTGACTAAGTCTCAGTCGACTAAGATTTAATCAAGTCTCGGTCAAGTCACATAACATGCAAAAGAGAAAAGGGAAAAACTGAAAAGAAAATTTTGCACGGATCTTAACGTAAAATCTTATGGATATAGCATCGACTGAGACTTAACGAAGTCTAAGTCGACTGAGACTTAGCAAGAGTGATTTTTTTATGTAGTCGTTCTAAAACATTTTATACTCCCTCTGTTCCGAAACTATTGTCGCGGGGAGTATTTGTTTACAGAGGGAGTACTTGATAAAGGATTTGCCGAGTCTTTTCATGTGGTGGCATCATGTGTACGTCACATGTACCAAAGCAAGTGGTGTACGGAAATCATTCAGGGAATACTAATCCATCCCATCTGCTAAAACTACACCGTCACAAACCAACAAGTTTTGCAAAAAGAACACTGAATACAAACTGATCTATATCTCATAGGTGATCCCGATCTTGAGCAGCTGGTCCTTGGGGATGGACAGCGCTTTGTGGCTCTCGCTCAGGTTCTTCCTCAAGAAGGTGTACACGTAGTTGACCACGATCCTCTTCAACGCCGACGACCCCGGTGCCGCTGCCACCTCCGCCTCGCCCATCAGGTACACCACCCCACGCTCCACCTCCGTGTCGATGAACCGCTTCTCCTCCTCCGCAACCGCCGCCTGCTCTACCCGCCGAGCATCATCGTTGTCGTTGTTGTTGTTATCGCCGCCATTGTCGGTGTGTTGGCAGGAGAAGGCCGCCTCATCATGGACGAACAACTTGAGGCCTTCGATGAGGAACACAGAGAACTCCTTGGTGCCCTCGATCTGGTCGGTGTAACCGTACCGCGCCACGCAGCGGAACATGCGGTGCTCGGCGGGGCCGACCCTGCGGAAGATGAAGCGCTCGGGCGGCGCCACCCGTGGGATGGGGAGGTTCTTGATGGACATGAAGACGAAGACGGCATGCACCGATGGGATTTTGTCGACCAGGCACGGGAACACGGGAGGGATTCCCTGGACGAGCTCCGAGTAGAGCAAGCCCACGCCAGGCACCCGTTGCACGTTACGGCGGGCCAAGAGCGCCGTGAGCTCGGCCGCCGGCACCACACGGTTGAGTTCGTACCAGTAGCGCTTGACGTAGACGTAGTGCCATGTGGCCATGAGCGCCATGAGCACCAGGGAGAAGCAGAAGGGAAGGTACCCTCCCTCGACAAACTTGGAGAGGATGGACGACAGGTAGAGGAACTCGGCGAGCCCGAAGATGACGTAGAAGCCCACGACGAAGGCGATGTTCTTCTTCCAGATGAGCAGCATCACCACCGTCATGAGGTGCGTCGTGATGGAGAAGACCGTCACGACGCATATCCCGTAGGCGTTGCCGATGTTGGTGGTGGTCTGGAAGGCGAGGGTGACGATGATGCTGGCGGCACCGATGAGGAAGTTCACCTCCGGGATGTACACCTGCCCCGAGTACTTCTTGGAGGTGTGCACCACCTTCACCCTTGGGAAGCAGCCGAGGGAGAGCGCCTTGGACAGGATGGCGAACGCGCCGGACAGCATGGCCTGGCTCGCGATGATGGCCGCCATGATTGCCACGATGAACGTCGGCCAGAACATCGCCGCTGAAAATTAGTTACACAGATTGTTCTTTTCAGTTTCAATTCGATATTGTTGCAGCTGTAAAAAATGGTTGTACTGCAGACCTGGGATAGATTTGTAGAAGGTGTCGCCGACGTCTTGCGGGAATTTGCGCAGGTAGGATGCCTGACCCATGTAGCACAGTGCGACGGAGGGGAAGAGGATGAAGGTGAAGCTCAGCTGCAACAGGCCCAAAAATCAAGAAAGTTCAGTCGTGCTCTCTATGTGAGCCCTGTGTTTTTCAAAAAAAAAGAAAGATAAAAGCTACTCCCTCCATCTCATAATGTAACATGTTTTTTGACACTAGTATGGAACCGAACCTGAATGGCCCTGATGTTGAAATGGCCAAGGTCCGCGAACATGGCCTCCGTGCCTGTGATGCAGAGGACGACGCCCCCGAGCGAGACCCACGCCTCCTTGCCGTTCCTCCCGAAGTAGTCTATTATGTACTTGGGGTTGAAGGCCCTGAGGACGGTGACGTCGTGGGCGGCGAGGTTGTACGCCCCGATGCCGGCGATGAAGATGAACCACACCGAGATGATGGGCGCGAAGGAGTAGCCGACCTTGTCCGTCCCAAAGCGCTGCACCGAGAAGAGCAGGAACAGGATGGCCACCGAGATCCACACCACTTCCGCTGTTTTTACAACAAACCAAAATTTCGACAAAGTTATTCCAATCCCAATGAAAATTATGGGCAACTTTGGTTGGTTATTCTTGGGAACTTTGAGTACAGTGATGTATGTATGATTGTGAACAAGATGACATTTAGACAACATACATTGCGTCAAGTTGGGCGCTTTCTCCCTGATCCCGCTCACCGCAGAGAGTACTGTCGCAAGAACGCAGACATCCATCAGATTAATTAGTATCCAAATATATTAACTTAGTTATGTGAGTCCTGATTCCTGAATGGACCCGAATATATGTTCGCCGGGATGACAAGTTTAGTTGGCGAGCATGGCAATCCGTCTCGGTTCTCTTTTTGTCAGAAAATTACCGTGCTTGCAAACTAAATTTGGCATCATCACGTCAATATAATTTGACATAAAAAAACAACAGTTTTTTCATGGCTAAAAATATGACATCAGGTTTTTCATGCCTAAAAAATTGACGTCAGAATTTTAATGATACGTACCAGAGATTGCGGGTGTGAGGGTGCCGTCGCCCATGACCATGGAGGTGCCGAGGATGGTGATGGTGAAGAGCGCGATCTTTGCGGCTTTGCTGGACTCGAGCCTGTGCTTCACCCACTGCGCCCTCCTCATCTGGGAGTTGGGCTCCTCCATGCTGTAGTTGGACACGGACGCGTCCTCGGCCTGCTGGTTCGGGATCATCCGTATCTTGGCGTACCGGGAGATCAGCGAGTAGAGGGCGAACGTTCCTCCTGAAATGCACCAATCACAATCAGTGTCATGTCACGCCGGCGGCCGGCCCGTGAACCAAACCAACGAACAAAAGATATGGAAGGGTGTGTCGCTCACCGTCGCCGTTGTCGTTGGCGTAGAGGACGATGAAGACGTACTTGAGCATGGGCAGGAGGACGAGGGTGTAGAGGATGAGGGATAGGACGCCGAGGAGGTCGTCCGGGTGCCGGATGCCGCCCGGGAAGGTGCTCGAGTACACGTACAGCGGCGACGTCCCCACGTCGCCGTACACCACGCCGATGCTCTGGAACGCCAGCTGCAGCGTCTGCCACCAGCCCGCCTGCATGCGCCGCCCCACATAAAGTCAGTCACAGACAGCAGCCGGCCATTAACATCGGCCGTGGCACAGGCTAAGTTGAGGTGCTGACCCCGAAGCCGTGGTGCTTGTCGTCGGAGACCTTCTCCGCGTCCCCGTAGAGCGAGTCGCGGGGCGCTATCCTCTCCGCGCCTGCCGCGCCCTCGGCTTGGACTGACATCTCTCTCGTCTTTGATCGACAGGTTTTAGACTGACTTACTGATCTTCGATTGACAGGATCGTCAAAACTATACACTATCGGAAGGGTGGTTTCATCAGATGAACAACAACGACGACGGGCACGGTCGATAAGCTCGTCCAAAATCGAGAGACAATGACAAACAGTAAAGAGATGGAAGAAATGAGGAGGGATAGTCGTATATACCGGAAGGAAGGATCCGAAGCAGCGGCAACGCGATCTTCCTCACGCCCGGCGGCCGGAGAGCAGCAGGCGGCGACTCCTTTGCCTGCCGCGCCTCTGCCGGCTTATATACACGCGGCCAAACGCCATGGACGCGCCGGCCAACCCGGTGAGAGCCTTGGTCTGAACACTACGTTGGCAGTGGGGAGAAGAAGCAGAACCAGGCAAGCCCTGCCTCAGCTGCCCGCGTCTGCACGGCTCCAGCGCGCCAGCTCGTCGTTAACGCACGGAAAGTTTTCCGGCCGTTTGGCGGGCTTGCCGTGTTTGGCGTTCTCGCGTCCGTTGCTTTCTGTTTTTTCCGTTCTCGCGTTGGTTTTTTCTGTTTTGGACTCGGAGTTTTGGACGTGGTGGTGGAACTGATCCTCAGCCAGGATGGAAGGAGCCGGACATGCCCACGGGATCGGAAAGATTCCCCGTGACTCTTTCTTCGACGGATCTTACCACGTACTATTACATACGACCATTGTGGCAACAGTTTTTCTTTTTCTTTTTTTTGGACATCTTGGCAGCAGGTTTGTATGTCCGAGGAGCAATTTTAACATTGTCTCTCTTTTTTTTACCTCCTCTTTTCACACAGGAGGTAAAAAGGTAAAAATTACTTAGACCCACTACTTAATGAGATCGATGTCTTAGACCTATTATATACTCTCGCCTTTCATGTGAAAAGAGGAAGTAAGAGGGACGACGTTAAAACTGTTCATGCACAAACTCGCGCGGAGTTTCACTAGTTGAAAAATAACACACTGCCAACGGTGATCAAGTTTTGAAGCGGCACGCACGAGATGGCCAATGTCCTCTTTATGAGGTTGCAGAAGACATGAGCCATATTCGAGTGAATTGCAAAAAATATCAACACTTCAGGCTAGGGTTGCAGGAACCACACATCTACGGAATTGTGCCAAAAACCACTAATTTTTTGTCTAATTTTTTGCAAAAAGCATTAATTGATGGCTTAGATCGTTTTAAGCATGATTATGACAGGTGGGTCCCGTAAATGATGACGTGGCGTAACGGTTAAGTTCGACGCCGTTAGATGAGGAGTTTTCTAGACTTACAAAACAAACACTATAATTTTACAAAGACCCCCTTAGTCAAAAATCAAAAAAAGCAATCAGCTCCTTGATTTGTCTACCCCGAGCAGGCGAGCAGAGCAGCATTACCCCGGCCGGCCATGGTTCTTGTCGCCGGCGAGGGGGCGCGCGGCGCCACTTGCCTCCATGGCCGAAGCCGCCGCAAGCTCCCGCCTGGGTCGCCGCCGCAGATGAGCCACAACAGCAGGGGGTTGATGACCTCGTCTGGGTCGTGCGGCGGGGCGTGCTCGAGGGTCGTGCGCCGGCGGACAGGGGCGGCCGCAGGGTCGTCCGCAGGCGGACAGGGACGTCGCCAGGTGGTGCGCCGGCGGACAGGGGCGGCCCTGGGGTCGTGCGCTGGCAGACAGGGGCGTCCCATCTCCCGTGATGCAGGTCGGGCGGCGCCGGAGAGGGATGGGCATGGGGCGACGCCGGAGAGGGACGGGCGTGGGGCGGCGTCGAAGAGGGACAAGCATTGGGTGGCGCCTGAGAGGGATGGGCGTGGAGCGGCATCGGAGAGGGACGGGCATGGGGCGGCGCTGGCCTCCCTCTTCGCGACGGCCTCCCTCGCCTGATATGCTTGGCGACGGCGGCGGATCTAGCTTGAAGACGGCGGCAGGTCGGGGAGGGAGGGGCGGCGGCGTTAGCAGGGCATGCCGGCGGCGGCGGGGGGAGTTCATACGTCGGCTGAGCAGCGAGCAGAGTTTGGGGGAGTTTTTGGCAAAAAAAAAAAAGCATCTAACGACGTTCATCTCGAACCGTTACGCCACGTCAACAAAAGTGGGCTCCACCTGTCATAATCATCATTAAATGGGCTAAAGCAGTCAGCTAGTGTTTTTTGCAAAAAGTTATATAAAAAAATAGTGGTTTTTGGCACAATTCCGTAGATGTGTGGTTTCTGCAACCCTAGCCTGAAGTGACGATGTTTTTTGCAATTCACTCGCCATATACTCTTCTCTTGTATCTCCACTCAATTTCCTTGGACCTGCATCCGCGAAGTCTAGGACAATGGCTGATGCGCAGCAGACTTCATGATACATGTTCTGTGATCAACGCCTGTTCTGGTCAGAACAGGAGGTTGATGTGGTTGTCCTTTGGATGCTGGCTTGAACCCATTCTCGCATTACAAATAAGCTTGTCATTGAGCATGTTCACCTAGCTCGGGCGACTAACGCTATTTATAAACAATGTGGTTTCATCCAGCTATGGAAAGCTCTGAGCAAAAGGTGTGAGGGCCAGCCATCGACACGCTCACAAGGACCTTCATGGCGTTGGCTTCGTGGCCTCTAATTGCTACCTATCCACCTTGACACTTTTATCTTTTAAGTGGGCTTACTGTGTTGTTGCCCCCAGCTTTTAACATTGCTTGTTTTTCTATTGGTGGACCTTAGTGTTTGTGTTGTGTTTTGTTGTGTTTGAATGATACATAACTGTTGCGGCCTTATCTATAAAGCGGAGCGAAAGTAGTTTTTCGGTAAAATAACACACTGCCCTGAAAAAACAGCACACTGATTGTCTATCTAACAAAAATGAGTAATCACACATGTGGCAGCTCAACTTACAAAATGACTATTTCTAGCATTTTTTGAACTAAAAAAATACTCATCTTTGTTACCAATGGGTTGCAAATAAAAGATATCATACAAGAGGAAGCACGGGCTGCGCTGATCTTCGATACCAATGGGTTGTTATCAAGTCTTCCTTTAGCACTTAGGTCTCCATGAACTGTGTTGGCATATAGCACAATGATAACAATTAACAACAGAGTGAGACATAATGTATACACCGACATGACAATCATTGGTGGTCGTACGTGATTTGTTTGGTGGCGGTACATCACCTCAAGTCACCAGAAAAATATGTAAAACATGACATTTCCTTGGGTTCGTGGCACCTTGTCATGGATAATATCCCAACTCTTGCGTATATGGAATTGTCTCAAGATAGACCGCATGCTGGTAACAAAGAAGATTTATAGCGAGTTGGCAAGCAATCGTCGGGTTCTAGTACCTCTAAAGGTTGGAAGCAACAAATCTTGTCACATGCATAAAGAGATGTTTCAACTATGCAAATAGTATTTCGATGCAAAGCACATAGCTATGTAAAAGAACAACAAGCTATGGCGAGCTGAGTAAGTGAACTGCACATGTTCCAAATGCATGACCTTCTAGAAAGCTTACGCTCAAACTTTCAAATGTTCAACAACTAATTAGTGAGAAACCATTTGTACTTGTTATGCACAAATTAGATCATTAAATGTTTATGAAAACATTCAACACATACAGTTTTATTATCATATACATATAACAATTGATCATTCTTGAACCTTGGAAAATATGTCCATATCTAAATGCCCTGTATTTTTGAAATGAGGTTAGTAACTTTTAACAATTTTCAATTAACATACAACTACAATGACATCGTCTCAGGGCACTCCCAATGCATTGGCTCTTAACTATTCGTCCTAGGCGAGTAATAAAATTCTCAATCACCCAATGCATCGTCTCTTAGGTGTTGTTTTTAAGTGATGTTTTATTTAATTAGTTTATGGATTACATATGCATTTCAATATTGTGGCCTAGTTGTAGAGAGAATGGAAGAAGAGAAACATAAGAAGCCACAGCAGAACAAAGCGTTAATTACAGAGTGTAGAGAAACATGCTAAGAGTCGTGCCTTCGGTAAGATACAACTCCCTTCTATTTCTTCTTTAATTGATGCGACACATTAGCATTTTACCTATGAACCCCTGCTAAGAGACTAGCATTGGGAGCGCCCTAAGAAGGGCAGCCAAGAAAGACAATGAGATTATTATGAGTATATGCATGGAGGCAGGAAGATGCATGCTATTGTAGTAATACACAAACATAATTGTAATACAACCATCAATGAAGCAAGTTGAAGAACAATAAATAGATTTTAATAAGATCCATAAATATTTAAATTTAATTAATGTGTAAAATTAACTATAGAAGTAATCGTGAAGTGATAGACTCTTTGGATGAGTAATTAGGGGGGGGGTCTTAAGAATTGTACTGAACTTTATAGTCTTGCATGGCAGACAACTCATGACACACATACCACAATCTCGTTGATATTTTGTGATCACCTTTTACTTTCCTACGGACTCATAGATTTAGATTAGTTACCAAGGAAAGATTATTACTATATATCTATGAACCTTTGTGCTTGGCACCTAACAAAGTCCTACAAAAATGAAGTGTTTGTGGCAATCACTGGGTCTATGAGAACATTTAATATGTTGATTTCTAGAGTTCCTTTATCCATCTTCTAGTACACCAGGGTAACAACTAGTGTAAACACACCTCCCGCCCCATTTGGTTCCTGGATTGAGAATATCCTTTGTTCATGCCGAATTTGAATTCTCGTTATTGGATTGTGTGGTAAATGGATTAACCGCGAGAAACTAATTATTTTGGGTTACCCAGTGTCGCCCTAGTATTCATTATCGTTGGCAACGTCATCCACCAACTAATGTTAAAATCTTTTTTCTCCACTCTTCTAGACTATTTGGAGTAACCTACTAGGCGTTGTCCTTCATATGCTCCGATGAAATGATCAATGACACAAATTATATATGTTGTATGAATGTGAGCATGTCGATGCATGCTACTCGGTAAAGGCACCAAACACAACCATCTCCCACTAGCTTTGAAAATGAGTGTGAGTGTTCTCACTTGAGTGAGAAGGGACTCTGGAATATAGCACACACGCATATATCCAAATCTCTTTATAGATAGAGAAACTAATGCTCGGGTACAACATAGTTTCAAGGATATGGTCACGATTAACAGATGAATAACTAATGCGCTCACCAACCTTCCATGGAGTAACATGACATGCCTTTATAAAAGACACACTTGCTCTAAAGTCTTGTATCCTCCTAGCTATGAGTCAGGATAATATTGACTCTACCAACTAATTTTGAGAGTGAGAGATGGCACATTGACAATTTCGATGAATTAGAGCGGTGCAATCCACTATGAATGGGAGGCATCCGGAAGCAAGTCATCTACCAGAAATTGAAATACCGTAAAAACACCTCATCATTGTTGTCCACTATACCATGGTTTAGTAATCATAACCCTTTGCCATGCACATGATTTGCCTGTAGTACTTGTCATTTTGTCCGGGCAAGACCATTAATTGTATCTCTATAGGTTAACAAGCGAGTCAAAACATATTGTAGCATACACTCTATACATAGCATAAAATATAGCAGAGAGTATTATTTTAAGTTTCATGGAGCTCAGTAATGTGGAAAAATCATGCCTTATGAGGACATCTCTAGTACTTTTGAGGTGATTGTATGTATTTTTTTGCCACCAAGGATTTTTTTATGTAAGACCATATATAACATTTGGTATTTAGAAAAACACACCAAAATTTGGAATTGTAACAACATATGTTCTAAAAAATATTGTATCAATATTTTTTGAATATCCAGCAATAGCAATATGGTCTCATGATTTTAGCCTCCACATGAGAGACCGCCAACCACCGTAAAACACTACTACTGTCAAACTTACATTGCATGCAATGTGTCCAATAATGTATTATTCGTGTCTTACAAAAAGTAACAAGTTTCTTAAATCATCAACAGGCTGCCCAATCATTAATCATGAATTGATTGTCATTTTTGGGAAAAATCTACCGACACATCATTAACGTGAGTGTGCGTCACAAGTTTGAAAAAGTCCCATACAAAAGTTTGAACAAAGCATTCCCTCGCAGGAAGTAGACTACTGAGCCATGGTGATTAGTGTTTAGCATGTTTTAATCTGTTAATGGTAGTTAGCTTAACTAGTAAATGCGTATGTGCAATGCATGTTGATATTAGGAAGGAAATTACTTGCACGTAGATATAGGTAGGATATGAATTAGACATTAATTATGTGATTAGTAGAAAAGTTGATAGTACTTGGTATGATATTAATTGCACGTTAAACATGTTGAGCGCTTACCAATGGAGCAATATAGGTTATTGGATTGACATGGTTTGATTGATGAGATTAATTGGATCCGCCCTTGGGTATTTTGATTGACATGGTTTGATGGGGCACCTAGTTGCACGGGCACCTAGACCATTTATGGCAAGCCATTTTTATTAGTGCATGGCGTGCAATCAATGAAACAATAACTTTCCAATTTTCATTTGCATGCACTGCTGTCAATAAATGTTTTCCAAAAAGATATTATGTTGATTTCCTAGCAATAATCCCTTTTCAAATATTTTGTTGATGTATTATACCTAATGAAAATATACACATACACGGGCAATTATATCAAATAAAAATATTCACGTACCATAAGTATTGTTTAATGAAAAATATATATATATACCCGTGGTATTATATGTACTAAGAATATACACACCCGTTGTATTATAGCAAATAAAAATTATGGATATACCTACTAACAAGACATAATGAATATATCCAGAGATATCGTGAGTATGTAGATACCTCGAAAATATCATGAGTATGTATGTAAAGGTGTACATGCTTCAAATCATTGGCACATGCCCGAGGTGTCAAATACTTGCTAATGAGATGCAATGTATATACCCAGATATTTCTGGTAACCTATGCATCTTTGTGTCTCTCACATTTTGATGATACCTAGATACTGAGATGCCCAAGGGTATGTATGTACCGAATGAAATGAAAAGGGTATGTATATATCCTCTGATTTTTAAGATATCAGATACAATCAAATAATACAAAACATCGTCCAAACATTTGTATGTATAATTAGGATGTTATTATTTATTTTTCTAATGTTTTACTTTGCAAGGTATCTAGTAAAAAATTATGTCGGGTGACACTTTTTCACGACTAATTTCCCTATACGTATTAAGGTGAAACAAATGATGTAAAATGTGATCCAAGTTTTTTTACTTTTATTAGGAATGTACGATGCAAGCTGATACCCACACATGATTTGTTACCTTTATTAGGGATATACGACATAATCACAAATCTCCTTGTATATACCCAGCAAACTTAAAAATAAAACAGTATACCCAATGTGTATGCGCGTGTATATATACCTATGTGAAAAAGGGTAGGAAAATATTGTAGGATCCCGTCAACATGTAGAAAGTAAAAATCTGGTTTCGTATATACCTCGGTACGTGAAATATGGCATCCATAGGTATCTAATACCCGAAGTGATAAAATTGTAGGAAAGAAAATACTATCTTAATTTGGAATAATAAAAATGTTGTATGTGTCCAGCTAACCATACAACATAAGTCAGATCATACAAATATGAAAAAATATACGTGTACCCAAGGACATTTTCTCTCTCCAATTTGTATTACTAACGTCTCTCAACAACGGAGGATGCCCTGCATTGGTATTTTTTTGCTTGCTAAAAAAGTGTTAACATGCATGGCGTGTTGGACCATATTTAATGGTATCCATATATGATTATTTTTATAACCCACTGTTTTCCAAACTATGTAATTATTTCCAAATCAATAATCTGTGATGGATTGACCTCTAATGCAATCGAATGGTGGAAAGACAAGCCGGGGTAGTTCTAGGGAAAATCCATCCTACCACCCGTGGTAGTTACCCCACATGTTTCATATACTATCATGTAGTAGTATATATACTACTTTATCATTCTAAATATGTTATATACTATATTTAAGATATTTCAAAGCAAGTTATATGAAAAAATTGCGTATAAGCCCATAGTTTTTGTTATATTTGTGAAATAAGTACATATTTGTACGTAAAAAAAAGTATACTTAAAATATGGTACATACTAACCAAAAATTAGTATCTATACGTCCTTAAACATTGTTATATACTCCCTCTGTAAACTAATATAAGAGCATTTAGAATACTAAAGTAGTGATCTAAACGCTCTTATATTAGTTTACAGAGGGAGTACTACATATGATAAATACTACATACAACATACAAAACGCAAGTGGTGGTAACTACCACTGCTTATAGGAAACATTTGTCCTATTTGCTCCCTGCGGAGTCACCCCAATGTTGCACTTGGCCTCTCATTGAGTTAAACTAAAAAGGTTAATGCATTGTTTAACTAAAAAATGCTTAATTGCATTGGGATACATAACACGGCACAATCCTGCATGAATTGTATCTCGCATCTTGTATCCTGGACCCATGGGCCAGACAAGCCTCTCTCCAAGGAGGCCTAGTGCAACATTGGGGTGACTCCGGGGAGAGCAAATAGAAGATAGCAATACAAAAGGGATTGAAACCAAAGACGTTTTAGAATTGAGAAGAGAAGAAGAAGGTTAACTAGTACAAATTGGGTAAAATTTTCCTCTCTACCTCCTTGACTCGTCAAATGCAAACCATTTTCATCTCATAATGGCCGAGAGGGTCAATACAAATTTAGAATCAAAACCTAGGTTTAGAGTACTAATAAGCAGGGATAATGGAGAGTTTACTTCACTACAAGTCACCGGAATCGACGTGTCGGCCGGGCTACAAGGGGTGTGGCGTTGTTTTAGAATGCCACTACATCAAAGCTAGCCTCCGAAGCTAGCAGACAGGTAGCAGGATGGATTCCCTAGCGCACATACGTGCAAAGCAGGCAAGCAGCTAGCTTGATCGAATCTCCAGCAGTAGCGCACGCGCTTACACGTACACATTTGATCTGGCGAAATCTCTCGGCAAGAACAGAACAGTCACAATACACGAATCGATGGATTGATTTGTTTACTTTGTATTCTTTTTGAGTATTTCACTTATTTGAAATAAATTCTTCCACATTTTTAAATAATCAGTTTCACAATGATACATTACAATTTCACTTTTTGTAGTTTCTATTTCACAGTTCAAAACCTACATTTCATTTTTCAGTGGCTTTTTCACAAACAAACATCTATTTCAAATGCACATTTCTCAAACAACCTATTTCACTCTTTTGAAATAAATTGGTTCACATTGCAGTCTGTTTCACACGGATACATTAAAAATATCAATTATATGGTTACTATTTCAAAATTCAAAACCTAATTTCACTTTCCACTGGCTTGTTTCACAAAAATAACATTTATTTCAATTCCACATTTTTTAAATAACCTATTTCTATCATTTGAAATAAATTGTTTCACATTTCCAAATAATCACTTTCTCAATTATACATTACAATTTCACTTTCTGTGGTTATAATTTCACAATTCAAAACCTACATTTCACTTTTCACAGGCTTATTTCACACAAGAAAACATCTATTTCAATTGCACATTTGTTAAAAAAAACTATTTCACTATTTTGAAATAAATTGTTCCGTATTTTCAAATAATCAGTTTCATAAGGTGACATCTCCGTTTCATTTTCTTTTCACTTTCCGAACCTATATTTCACTTTCCACTGTCTTCTTTCACAAAAATCATATTTTTCAAGTCAAATAGGTTTGTTCCACATACGAAATGTGAAACATTAAAATTCAAACGTGTTTGAAATGTATCAAAATTGGTTTAGTTCTAAAGTCTTGGTGCCACGATTTCAAATATATAAATTATTTCAAAAATAAGCTTATGTTTTAAAAGATATAAATATTTTTAATGATCTAAGTTGAACTAATTTCCATGAATTTCTTTGCGATGGAGAGAGATGAGACACATGCATGCGTGTGTGAGAGAAAAGAGAATGGGTTGTCACGTCCATATCTGCCATGTAAGAACCAATGGTGGGGCCCATAACTGTATTAGACCCGATATTCATTTTGTCTGTCCCAAAACGAGAAATAATAGTTGCCTATTGGCCTGATCTTAAAGCAGCATACAAATGGTTGGATCGTTATCGGTAGCTACCGTTAACTCTCAAAAAGAGTTTGCGCACATAGTATACAATCAAGGGCACATATGCGACGTGGTATCATGTCGTACGCGGCGATACAATAGTAACCGTGTGCATTGTGGTATATTATCATAGAATGAGGTTACGCTTATCTGTGTGCTTGCTTTTTTAGGAGTGATTCTAATTTAGGTTATCGGAGCAAAACCCACTATTGCTTTGCTATCTGAAGAGGGGGATAGTGCACAACAATTCTTGTAGATTTGGTTTGAACCGTCATGGTTCATGGTAACATTTATCCCAAGTTAACTGCATTTTCAATATTTCATTACGCATGACTGAATCATTTCTTGCCGGCCAAGGGTTGAAACATGAATTTGTCGGTCCAGGAGGCTAGGGTATCTATAACACCTAAATAGTTCATCCCCGCTATCTTATTTCTCTTGACATGCAGCCTATCCACATCAGCAGTTACTCCTATCTATAATACCTAAATAGTTCATCCCCACTATGTGATTTCTCTTGACATGCACACTATCCACATCAGCAATGACCCACATCAGCCATACTCCACCTCATGCATTCGCTCAATGGGCCATGTCGGCAATTTTTCCTTTAATCATTTAGTTTAATATGGATGGTGTATCAGTCGTTTAATTGGAGACTTACAGCATGGCACGCATCTAACCCTTCCCCTTCGTCCTCTTCACTTCCCCTCCCTCTTTAGTTTCCATCTTTATTTTTTATAATCATAATTGGTAACCGAAGAGCACCACAAGGCAACCACTATATGCCATCGTGGCCACTAATGCCCTGATTATCTTCCCTGCTGATGCTCTCAGTTTTCCCCTCGGCGATCCCTTTTGAGAGAAGAACGTGAACCACCATCTTCCACCACAAATGCATACTGAAGGGGCAGTTGTCTTTCCATAGGCCATTAGTCTTCGCCATGGAGGCAATTGAGCCGCCGAAGAACTAGATGGCATCGATCTGCTAGATGTCTGCTCACCATAGTTAGCCTCCCCAATTTTCCCTACGCCTACTCTAGCTTATTCTTTGTTTTGTTAGGTTTTGCTCCTGCTGCAAAGGGGCCAGTCGGCCAAACGTCCTTCTGGCAAGGTTATTAGTTTATTGGTTCTTACAAAGTTGGATTCTTCCTTGCTACATGGGATTCTTGCTGGTCGCATTGGTAGAAAAGCTCCCATATCTCAATTTTTTTCACAATGAGTTTATGTTAGTTTCCATACTTATTCAGAGAGCATAGGATTCCGATTGATTGTATTTGTTACAGTCCAAAACTACAATAGTCATGTGCTAGATGTGAGTTTATTACAAATTTGGTCAGATTCCAACAGCCTCGCTACAAGTGTGCTCGACGATTTTCTGATGGCGGCACGGATGTTCATCTAGGATGATTTGGTGCTTCTTGCTAGCAGTATTTTTGCTGCTCCCGTTAATTGACATTTACCCGACAAAATATCCTACAGGGTGCCTCAAACGCGGCTGCGGGCTGCCGACTGTGCGGTCCTTCGGTCAGGTATGTTTCTGGCTTTGTTTAGCTTTAAATATTAATTAACCGAGCTCAGGATGTTTCTTACGATATAAACATACAAGAGATGATCGGCTCAGTTCTCTTATATTTCTTCTATGACCAAAAGAGTATCAATGGTTTACGCAACAACAACAAAAATGGCTTTACGCATGCTTCCGGTTGCCTGGGCACTTGGCGTGAGGCTTCTGTATGACATTATTATTTCAAGTAACCTTTATTCAGATTGCTACTACTGTCATAGTATCTATACTACAGAGTTAAATTGCCCTGAAAGCCAATGGTGTTGTCTTTTGGTCAGAGTCAACATATCAAGACTTTCCCTACTTCCCAATCATCCACGGATTCAGCAAACCGTTCAGCGCAATGCAGTTTCAACAGTGTCCATCTTTGAAAATCCGAACTTTACTGGGTTACCTTGCAAAAAACTACTTCATCGATTTTATTAGTCTATCATTATCTCATTTGGTTGATACTTCAGATCTCAACTCTGGATGCATGACTCTTTAATTTCAAGTCTTAGAGATAATAATAATAATTTTACTTATTTAGCATAATACAAGGTGCAGACAGCTATATGAGAAAAACAGATGGAAAATGGTACTAAGAAAGTTCTTTTTGTAACGGGCCGATAACCTATTAGTAAGCCCATTAACGGTCAGCAGTTTCATGTTATCAGATTTGTTTTTGGAAATTATATGAAAATGTACATTTTCTTCTTCTTTTCTATCTGTAGGCTGCATTTCTTATTTCTTTTTAGGTTGCTCTCTACCAGCAATTGGTTTTTAAAAATGGTTCCGCATCAACGTGCGGGGCATCATCTAGTTTGATTTAATGTTTGTGCTCTATAGTAGTTGTGGGATATAATAAATTAGAATTCATTTTTAGTAAGCTCCAACATTGGAATCTCGTGATTCCCAGTGAGAAAAAAGTGCATTGTTAGATTATAAACAAACTAATACATGTGTGTTCGCGAAAATAAGTAGTTGTGAGAGATACTTTTGCTTATAATCATGACCAATGGCCAGAGTAATATCTTTTAAATTGACCATGTGTTTTACTTAACTGTGTGTCAGCGCATGGCCTTTTAATAGATAGAATCAATTAATAATATATCCACTAGCACCTTAGGTTCAATATTTTTCATTATGTGCAAAATGTTTGATCTATTGCTTCTGAATAATAACAAGAAACTACTAGAAATTTGCACAATTTAATGCCAACCAACATGCTTGAAATTTATCTTGTTCGATCATCTAGGATATTTAGTCCCTTAGAGTTCTGGAATGCAGAAACAAATCTTTCAGGAGATAATTTTGAAAACCACTTCATTATATCTATATAATCTCCAAATCAATGCATGACTAACCAACAACTAAGAAATTAATTCATTTACACTCTTAGTAAATTCTTAGTTGTAGTATCTTACACCTCTATAAATACATATAATCTCATCTTAAAGTCTATAAATGCTTGTGATCTTCAACCTTTCCGTTTGACTTTCTGTTGTCAATATTCTTATCGCATATACCTAGTATATCTCATATTCATGAAAATACTACCTTGTTTTCTAGCTTAATTGCATGCACATATCAGACAATTCTGACAAAAATGTGTCAACTCATCCAGCAAGGAAATGGCCAAGAGAAACACTATTGTGCTACTACTTGTCCTTGCAATTGTGTTATCGTACAGAGTCTTGGAGGGCGTTGCACACCAGAGCCAAGTTGCATTCTCTCGCAAAGTGATGAATACAGAAAAAGCATCCTTTAGCAGGGTTATTCCATCGCTTGGCAGGCAAGTTCTTGGTGCAACAAATGCAGGAGGTGTGAGCAATAATGCTGAAATAGCAAATGTTGAAACTACCACTACCACAGATTCCCACCATGATGTCTCTGTGAAAGATTTTCGTGGGATTAACCACAAACCACCACCTTATAACAGACCATAATGATGAACTAAGAAAGAGGACCATGGGCTGAAACTAGATATCCATGGATGAATTAAGTATCATCTTGGTGATTTCTATACTAAGATGTAGTTCTTTGTTTTGTGTGTAATGTAACTGTTTGTCAGACCTGGATTGTGTGTTGGAGTGTCAACCTATTTACTACTCTACTAATATTGTACAAGGTAGTATTGTACTAAAATGCAGAATAAATCAAGCTCATGGTCCATGGTAATGGAAACTATTTATATGTTCCATGCGATTCTTTGTCATTCTACAAGTAAATCAACTTTCAAAAACTATTAGACAAATTAATATATATATATATATATATATATATATATATATATATATATATATATATATATATA
>NW_021285117.1:25354-36703 GCF_002162155.2 Triticum dicoccoides
ATATATAGTAGCTGCAGCCTTTTCTGTCAATAATATATGATTTTTACGTTTAATCAGTCATGATTTTGTCTCATCGGGTATGACTTTTCTAGCTACGGTGGGAATTAATTAGTGGCTAGCTATCTTGATATAGCGCTAGGGATGTGGATACCTTAGTCCAAACCAGGCAGGAAAGGGAACTTGACATGCTGACAAGCATAGTTGGTGTTGCTTCCTACCCTCATGATAGGTGAGCTGAGCCTAGTAGTACATGTACTTCAACAAGATGAACAAAGCAGTAGCAAGGAAAATGATTTTTATCCACCTTTAAAACTACTACCTCAGATCCATAATCAGTGTCGCAGTTTTGAATTTATCTTAATAATGTAGCTCATCACGTCCGCAGTTCTTAGAAAAAAAAAGTACGCTTCGACTCTCTGGTAACAAAAGAGGCCTCTTTGGCCTTCAGTAACCGACGAGTCGGTCTACAACCGATAGAAAGAAGCCCAACAGGCCCATCGCTTCGTCTCTTAGCATATCTTACTCTTCTCTCTGTATGATAGAAAATCCTATTTGCCGCTCGCTGCGTCAAACTGCCGGGGCTTCGCACAGGCGAGCAACTCAGCAGCGACACAACGGCCGGCCCGTTTAACTGTTCCAACGCCCTGGTTTGGGGAACCTCTAGAGGTTTCCAGCTAATTTTTTCTGGTTTTGGGAAACTTATGGAAGGTTCCTTGAATCGGTTTTTTATTTATCCCGTTTTTTCTATTTTATTTTTTTCATTTCTATTATTTTCCTTTTTCTATTTTTTCTTTTGTCTCTTTATTCTGTTTTTTCAATTTTCAATTTTCTTTTCTTTTCTCTCATTTTCCCTTTTCTGTTTTTTCTTTTGTTTCTATTTCTTTTTTTATTAATTTAAAATTTGTGCACAATTCAACAAAATTATGGATTCAAAATTTGTGCATAATTCAAAGAATATTCACAGTTTCGAAATTTGTTCACAATTCAAAAAAAATTATGGTTTTAATATTTGTTCACAATTCTAAAAATATTCACAATTTTCTAAGTTTGTTCATGAGTTTTGAAATAGCATCATATTCCAAAATTTGTTCATAGTTCAAAAAATATCCGCGATTTAACGTAAAATGTTCACAATTTTATAATTTGTTCATGTTCCAAAATTTGTTCACAATTCAAAAATGTTCATGGTTTTCAAAATTTGTTTGTTGATTCAAAAAATGTTCACAATTTTATAATTTTGTTCACAAATGCGAAATTTATTCATGTTTCAATTTTTGTTCATCATATAAAAAAATATGGTTTCAAAATTTGTTCAGAATTCAAAAAATGTTCACAATTTTATAATTTTGTTTACGATTTTGAAATTAGTTCATGTTTCAAAATTTGTTCACAATTTGAAAAATGTTTGCAGTTTCAAAATTTGTTCGTAGATTCAAAAAATGTTCACATTTTTATAAATTTTTTCAGGAATTTGAAATTTATTCATGTTTCAAAATTAGTTCGTGACTTTCAAAAAATGTTCTTGTTTATATAATTTGTTCACAAATTCAAAATATGTTCAGGTTTTTGAAATTTGTTCAAAATTCAGAAAATGTTTGGGGATTACTTAAAATGTTCATGTTTTGTAAAAAAATTGATCATAATTTGAAAAATTGTTCTTGATTTTCAAAAAATGTTCCGTTTTTTAAATTTGTTTACAAATTCAAAAGATCTTCATATTTTCAAAAATTGTTCCCAAATTAGAAAAGTTCATGTTTGGGATTTTCAAATTATTCTCAACTTCAAAATATTGTTCTGAATTTGAAAAGTTATTCCCATTACCAAATTTTGTTCACCAATTCAAAAAACGTTCACAATTTCAAAAAATGGTCGGGGATTAGAAAAATGTTTCTATTTCAACTGTTTGTTCACGTATATAAAAATGTTCTCCTTCTAAAAATTGTTCACGATTTTTGAATTGCAGTCTAAAAAAATGTTCTGAATTTAAAAAGTAGTCCCCTTTTTAAAATTTTGTTCACAAATTAAAAAAACACTTTTTCAAAGGATGTTCAATAAAATGTTCTAAAAAATTAGAAAATATTGGAGTTTTAATAAATTGTTTTGAAAAGATGTTCCATTTTTTCGAGTTTTGTCTAGAAATTTAAAAAATCTTCACATTTTCAAAAAATGTTCCATAATTTGAAAAGTTCTTTATAGTTTCAAAATATGAAGAGAAATATAAAATTTTATTCATGTTTGTTAAATTATTCGTAACTTTAATAAAGTTTCTAAATTTGAAACATTGTTTGCAATTTTTTAAGTCATGTTCAATTGATGCAGCTGAAAAATGTTCACCTATATAAAATAATGTTCGAACTTTCAAAAAATGTTCGAAGCATTAGAAAAAAGTTTCCGTTTCAACTGTTTGGTCATGTATATAAAAAAATGTTCTCCTTTTCAAAATTGTTCTCCGTTTAAAAAATTTGTTCTGAATTTAAAAAGTTGTCCTCGTTTTATAATTTTGTTCAGCAATTAAAAAAATTACGTTTTCAAAAAATATTCTGGAAAATGTTCATTTTTCCAAAAATGTTCTAAAATTTTAGAAAAAGATCGAGTTTTAAATAAAATTTTCAGAATTTTGGAAGATGTTCCATTTTTTCGAGTTTTGTTTACAGATTTGACAAATTCTTCATAGTTTAAAAAGATGATGAGAAATTTGTAATTTTTTATTCGCGTTTCCTAATTTATTCGAATCACAGCTCCCATGTCATATTGTTTTTGTCCATTTTTCGTAAGACAGCTTGCTTCAGTTCAACTCGAATGTGCCGGCCCTGTTTGCGCGCGCCCTATGCGAAGGGACGACTAATTGCCGCAGAACGCGGCAAATAGGAGCTCCCCTGGCTGTATGATGGCATCAGACATTCAGACCGAGTGGCGCGCGGCGCCTTCAACGACCACCCAAACACCATTGGGCGATGCCCCGCAACCCACAGCAGATCCGGTGCAGGACCACCACAGCCACCGCCTTCGGCCGACAAGGATTGAGCTCCACGGAGCCAGGCGCACCGGCCAGTTTTTCCATCGAGCCGGCTACCTCCGCGACTCCGCCTCCTCACGGGCAACCCCCACCACAGTCCCCTCAGTGACTTCCCCTGCCCGCTCCAATTTTTCCCATGAAACAGGGGAGTGGCATCGCTCCCATCGTCTCCAACATAAGGTTGGTGTCTGTGCCTTTGCTCCGAAATCGTGATAGGGAGATTAACAGGTGGTTTTTTTAGGCGCATCTCCGATACAAATCTTTCTTGAGTAACATGTAAGGGAGGCCGGGTCAACAATCCAAAGGAGGTTAATGGTGAGACACCAATTGAGCATGTACTACCTGCAGGGAAGTCAGCGAGATTGATGGGGCAAATCTGAATCCCCGTTGTTGAAATGCATCACCTGTTGGTGTCGCGCGTGGTAGCCACATTTGCGACCTGTTTCAATCCCCTTTCCCTACCAGATTATTCCTAGTCCCTCCTCCCAGACTTCCTCTACTTTGCTGCTTCTTTACACTTGCCTGTACATTAGTTATGTTGTGCCTTCCTTGAGTTTTTTCAGAGACGAGTCGAAGTTGGGATTATGAGCCACACGTGTGTGTTATCATATTTTCCCCAAACTTAATTTATCAGCATGATATCATTCACATTGATTGTGTATAAGCCAGTTTGTTACAACAGTGCCAAGGTTCATTGACGACCATAACTAAATTAGCTGATCACATTTCTGATAAATATTTTTATAGAACACTTCTGTTTATAAGAGTAGGTAAATATATAGATGTCGCAGATTTTTATTTTCACAGAGTTCCACTGTTCGACGAGGTCATGGATTTCCATGCAGACCACCCCACCGATCATCACCACCTATTATAATCTGTCCACCAACCCAGTGGATGATATTGAGAACCGCCACATGCATACACCACTTAACAGAGTTTAGTTAGTATCATGAAGGCCCAGAAATCTTCTGCGTTACGGTATGATATGTGTGAATCTCCCTACAATTCATTTGGTCATTCTTTTCAAGCTAAACATGTTCTCATTAGTTAGTTCATGTAGCAGTTCATATTTTGGGTTTTTGGAACAGAAGGAGTTCAGTAAATTTATGATCATATTTATCTTATGGATTCTCAGCTATCTATGCACCTTAGGAGTAATTTCTTTTGTCTCCTCCTCATAGGTATGATATATGCTATCATCTTAGCATTATAAAGGGTTAAGATCTGACATACAGTAGCATTGAACTGTGGTCCTCTATCATTTACATTGATGCTCCCATGAGGAGGTAAATGTGATACCGAATTCATGATTTTTCCCAGTTGTCGAATCCCTGGTCACTGTTACTTTATTGAGTCTCAAGGTCATTTCGATTATTTATGTAATTTCTGCTTGATATTTAACCATTACCAATTAGAGATTTGGATTGAGTGATCAATACTGCCACGGTTCGTGACCACCCAATTACTATTTTCGTTGAGAGAAGATTTCATCTATACTTTTATTATTGATTTTCCTATCCTCTGTGAAGATTCTGGTCTCTGTGGAGATTCTTTTCTAATGTCCATCAACGAGTTGTGATCAAAATAGAAGCAGCCATCTTACTAAGCATACACTATTTTCATCTAGCGCTAATGCTCCACTACCAATTGTATTATGCCCACATTTGTATTCTTCCAATTTATGGTTATGTTATTCGCACATTTGTGTACTAAGTTCATCTCTCTTTTGTATCAGCTACCCTGCATCTCCTTCAGAGTAACATCTAACATATACAGGTGATGCTAAAACCGGTGTAAACAAAGATCGCGCATACAGACTTGCCAACACATGGTGTATTTTTGTGTATGTGTAGGTTGTCTTTCAGGCAGTAGAAGTATTTTTATTGTCGATTGTTTGTTGTAAATTGATATGCATATACGGAATTTTGTTACCCCATTTAGTTTATTTAAATTTTGCCATCATGTTTCGTTGCACATACCTTTGTAGTACAATCAACTCCGGATAATTCTAAGAGAAGTAAATTACATTCTTTTTGGATTGCAACTATATATCTTCTTTCTACAATATACCAAGTTTACTTACATTGACTATTTTAATATGTATATTTAAAGTTAGCCAGAATTTCCACATCTCCTATGTGTCCTCTAAGAATGCACCTCACGTATCTTGAGTATTGCATACTGATATCCCGCTGCAATGCGCGGGGGGTATCATTGAGTATTCTTGATGGTGTTACCAAGATGTGGTACGACATACATACTTGGCTGACAAGAAACACCAGCACGCCCTCCCCGCAACGTGGCGAGCCACATCAACATAACTTTATAGCCATATTGTTTCACATCGGACATTATATGTGCGAATGTCTGCGTGATAGCTCATGGGCGCGATGCAATTTGCACCCGACGATGGGTAGCATGCAGTTTGTGATCCCTTATAATGCATGTACGTTCAGTGATCATTCCATGCCAAGCCTAGGGAGGGCAGGTTTGCTCCCTAGTCCAGTCCTACCTTATAGGGAGGGGAACTTTTGGTTCCTGGGTACCTATGTACCTTATATGGGAAAGCAAATTAGCACACTACAAAAAATATGACAACTAGTGACCTTCTGTCAGTGACCCTGGAAGAATTGGTCATAGATCTATGACCATTTCAGACCAATTGGTCAAAAGCTGTTCGGGGGGCTCCAAACCCTAAACTATAACGACCATGTTGGTCAGAAAGGTCGTAATTTCTTTACACGAAATGGTCATAAAGCAGATAGCACTGGTCCGCTGCCTTATTTCTAGCTGATCATGACCAATACAGATGGTCATAACCTTGTAAATTGTGGTGGGTTGCTATGACTAAGCGCCACCTCATCAGTTTTGCCTATGTGTCATGTCCATGTGGCAGTTTTTGCCCTAGGTTGTGAAGCAACCTATATTTCTGTCATTCCCCAAATTCCCAAAAAAAATCTCATAATTCTTTGGGTCATATCTGCATCAAATATGTAAAAAACCTTCCTTTCCTAGTTCAAAAATATTTCAAAAATATTCATTTTCCTATTCTGTTCAGAAAAACACTTTGTGAAGGAAGTACCATTTTGGCATGTCCAAATGGTATCCATTTTCTACAGTGCTTTCCTATGCCCAAATAACCATCCTCCACCAAATGCCAGTTCAATCCACTCATTATTTTGAGTCCAGCTTCAACATTCTTATTTATGTCCAGTGTGGTACTTTGCAAAGCAAGTACCACCTAGGCTCCTCCTTTTGAGCTGAAAATTTGTGAAGACGGTCTTCTTAGTAACTGATCATCCTCAGCCAAAACTCACGCCCATTAGCCATGTGCATTTCCCGTACCGCAAATTAAACACTTGGCTGCTTATTCATGTTTGAGCATCGATCGGTCTCCTCGTGAGAATCTTATGTTGTGATTTTCTTCCTAGCACCTACCTGGGGAGTGCCCAACCCACTAGACCTTCCTAGGCCGCCCAGAACACATGGCAACGCCACGGTCATGCGGTGACCACGCGGCGGGCATGCGAGTTTACACGCTCTAGAGTTGGGGCCCTCGGCCACTGTCCAAACCTCGACGTATCGCCACCAAACCATGTATTTATGATTAAATAGGTACTTATGTAACTATAAATGATTTTTGGAAAAAATAAATAACAAACTATGAGGCAACTGCAGTTCAAATTTGACCCGCTTCTAACTGAATCGGTGAGAATTTGTCTTTTTCACCAGAGGTGGATCAAAAAATTTAACACCCAACCATTTTGTCAATTGTGCATTAAATTTGGCCTAATATTTTAGAAAATTGATTTGGTCCAATTTTGCAACAAATATATGGTAGGTCCTTCACAAAAAAAACTCATTTTAGGCACTCGGAAAATGGAAAATGAATTTTCCATGCAAAGAAAATGAAAACCCCCTTAGACAACATTGTTTGGAATTTCAAGATGCACCCTTGTAAACAATATGAGATCATTTGAACAAACTATGCCATGAATGTGACCGTAAGATTGATCGTTTGACTTGAAAGTCGTGAATCTTCACACATGATAGCTCATTTCTGAGAACACTTTTTTAAAATATTTGTCGTATTACAAGTTTATTATTTTTCCTGAAAACTTGGTCACATATAATGACACAATGCTTAGTTGTTGTATTGGTTCTGTTGTTGTATGGGGATATATGCATAGATATGTAACATGTGGGTTCCAAGCATGCTTCCGAGAAAAAGTAAAATTATATATCCAATTTAAAAATTATACATCTGTCGTTCTTGTGGAATGCAAGTTATTTTAGGTAGTAAGAGTGTGCAGGGCAGGTCATCAAGTGCAGGACTGCTAGTTTGCTTACTAGCTCTGTTCTATTGGGATATGTATATGTATGTGTGGATTTTAAGCATGGTTCCTATAGATGTGATAAGTGCATCCCATTGCAACTCCTCTTTGTCTGGTATTATAAGGCCATTTGATTGAATGCTTGAAGTGAATGTGCTTCTAAGTCTCATGTAGTTTCAGAAACACATGCATTTATCCATTTCTTTGTCTGCTCTTGTGAGCCCTTCCCATTGGGAAACTTGGCTAGCTACCCATATCATTTGATGAACTATACTATTATCCACTGCTTTTAATCAGCTGATGATGCATATTTAGTTTGGCTGATTTTGTTACATACATACATACATGGCTTTGTTTTGGTCTGGCAACTCAACTGTAATGCCATTGTTGCTGCTCTGTAGAACTTCTGTATGTTTAGAGCATGCATCCTAATTGTCAATCTCGAGTCTGCACTTCTGTATGTTTTTGATGTCAAACACTTATGCATGACTAATTGTTAAGTTGATACAATTTCTTTAGTAGACAAGCTTGGAAACTTAGACTACAGACTGTTAAACTGCTACTGATTTAGACTACAAATTTCTTAATCTTAGACTACTGGTTTATCTATGTTTCATATCATGGATTTGACCTGTACCATGCATTACACATGTGTTGATACAATCATATAGCTTATCTGATCAAACAATCTGTTCATGTTATCTTTACCTACTTCTCTATACCTTACCAAAACAAAAATAATTCTAACTAGGAGTATTTTTTTGTTTAGATTCTGTATTTACTACTGCTCACATATTGTCGGGATTTACTTTTTGTACTGAATAGATCTTTCTGATATTCACAGGTTTTAGCGATCAACCATAGCTCTTTCATCAAAGGTGCATGGTGCAACCGAGGACAAGCACTTCATGTCCAACCAAAGTGCATGGTGCTTGCAATTGACGAACATGAGGTCTATTAAATTTGAAGTTCAAAGCCGGATAGACCTACTTAGCAAAGAGTCGTCTCTTTTGTTTGACTGTAATAGACTGTAAATATTGTTATATTGTAATAGTAGGCATATTTGGGTTATAATAGACTATGTACAGATTGTAGTAGACTTAGTTAGTGTTATTTGATGAACTACATTTGTACCGTTTCGTTTGAAATATTGATTATGTATGTGATTTGAAAATGTGTGGAATGGAAACCTGACTTGTGGGACCCACTTATGAGAATAATCTGGGCAATTTTGAATTTTCTGTCAAGTGGGCCTAATGTGTGAGAAGATGACAAATGGGACCAGCCCCAAAATATAATGGCCCAAACAATTTTACAAGGCCTCGGCCCAGAAATAAATAAAAGGCTGAAATGAAAAAACAATAAATGAGCTGAATTAATGGGCTCGGCCCATATAAATACCGAATTGGACCGGGCTGATTCTTGTGCCACATTAGATTGCCACGTCGGATGCCTACATGGCATGGGGAGGCTGCTAGTGACCAAAACAAAACAGTAGGCATATTTTGGTCGTAAACGTCTACGACCTTCTCACAGAGAAGGTCGTTAATTTCAGTTTACGACTGCCAGCTTTTGACCATTTGTTTTTTGTCACAAAAAGGTCACAAATGAAAAATAATGACCATTCAGTGATCAATAGTCAAGGTCACAAGTTGACATATTTCTTGTAGTGGCAATTCAACAAAAGGTCAAAAATTTCTGAAAATATTTTTGAAATAAACTTGACCTTTCATTGTACTAGTGAGAAAAGTTCGACAGAAAGAAAATTCCTCTTTGACTTCTTTTCAAAAAAAACAATTTTTTGGTCAAAATAGCATGAATAGTGACCTATAATAGCAAATAAATTTTGTCTTTTTCGTTGTGAAGTCAATGTAGGCTTTTTTTTGTGAAAATTTATATACTAGTGTGCAAGTAAGTCAAGTTTAATCTAAAAATACTTTTGAAGTACTTTGACTTTTTGTTTAATTATTAAAAAAATACCCCATATAGGGTGTATATACATGCGAGAGCCAAAGGGTATTTCCCTACCATATAGTCCATTCGTTCCAGTACGGAGTGTTAGGGTTTGCTAGGAAGCCTTTGACAAACAGTTGCACTATGATGATGTAAATCTTGATACAAATCATGACCACAAGTTATTCGAAATCTATGAATCTAGTAACATCAACTTCATGTCACATAAAGCACATAATAATAATGGAGTAATTGCTGATCAAACGGTTGTATCAAATCATTAGACGGTTGGTAATTTGGAACGGAGGGTGTACATATGTATGGTTTGACTCTGTCAAGCCACACCGTCCAGTCGTCCAACTCAGCTTCATCTCCAATTAATCATCTATCCTTTTCACTGTCCATATCAGTGCCAGCACATACTACCATGAATAAAAAATGCAAACCTACGTAATGTGTTACGTAAAACCTACGTTTCTTTCCTTTCTCAACCAATCATCTCCCACCTGAATTTCGCGGGGTGGGTCTGGGTCCTTTTTTCTTCCAATCAAAACAGGCCAAGTCAGCGCGTACATAAGTTTCGTAAGAATTTTTAAGTAGGTGTAGCAAAACTCATCATGGATAGTACGAATGTAACTTTGCGACCATCTCCACCGAGCACCGATCCAGACAAGGACATCCTTACGCGGGCACCCGGCCGGCTCTTCTTGGGCGATCAAAACAAGACGCTGTACGTGTTTGTGTGAGTGAGATGCTGTTGTTTGACGACCAGATCAGCGCCAGCCTGCTAGCTCGCTCTATATGTATCCTTCCGGTCAAGTGATCAGCCACCATTGCAGCAGCAGAAGCTCGTAGCTCGCAAGATCACGTACATCTGTGCCGATCGTCAACAATGGCGTCCTCGCGCCGCGCCTTGCCCGTGGCGACCCTGGCCCTCCGGGTCCTCGCGCTGCTCCTCCTCGCGGCCTCCATCATCATCATCGCCACCGCTGAACTCCAGGACAGCATCTTCGAGCCGCAAGGCATCATCACGTTCAAAGATATATACGCGTACCAGTAAGAAAGATCCACCAAACTAAATCTCCGTTCTGGCCGGCCGGCGACGGCATCTCAAATTGTCAATACATGTTCGACTGTCAGGTATGTGCTGGCCGTGGGTGTCATCGGGTGCGCCTACAATCTGGTGGCGGCTTTGTTCGTGGCGATCAACGTCGCCGGGGGGAGGAAGATGATCGGCGGCGGCGAGGCCGGCACCGTGCTCCTCATCTGCGCCGACGTCGTAAGTATCTATCAACTCCAACAAGTCCCCTGTACGCTGCCTAGTGGTTTCTCATTTTATTTTTGCCTAAAAAAATGAAGGTGTGCGCTGTGCTGGTCGCCACGGGAGGGGCGGCGGGCTTGGGTATAACGGTGGAGGCCCAGCGGCAGATTGGCAAATTCTTGGATTCAGTCTCCAAGACATTCTTCATCAGGGTTGACATCTCCTGCGGCGCGCTGTTGCTCGCATCCCTCTGCCTCGTGTTCATCGTCATGCTATCCTCTTTCTCACTCACCAAGTAGCTAGCATCGGCCTATCTGCTTTAGAAATTTGTTTAAATTTCTGGTGTGTCCAAGATTGAGGGTTTCAGTTCTTATCTGGTGGCCTACGGATGGGGTGTGGATCTTGCATGATCCCTGGCTGGGCTGTACCTGGCCGTCGTGCCTGCAGTCTGTAAGTAGACTTTGGTAGAACTTGCTTGCCGTAGCTTTTGGTTCTGGTTGGCTGTAGCGGTATTAGACCAGTTGGTTTTATTATATGAAAAAATGAAAATCGAAGAGGGTGGCCTCTATTTTCATTAGAAAAAACAAGTAGCTAGTGCTATTGTTTTAGACTTATTTTTTTTTGCTGGCCACTGTTTTCAATGACGTAAAAAGGAACCCTTTATAATTTGTATTTTTGAAAGGTATGGTGCGCATTATTTTCTTTTAAGGAAAGATGTGTGAAATCGCTCCTAGGCGGTAACCTGTGGGCACGGCCAATTTCCGACCATGTGTCACCCATGC
>NW_021285117.1:36998-50825 GCF_002162155.2 Triticum dicoccoides
TATTGCCGCGGAGTACTGAACATTCCCTGTCGAAATCTGCCTCCACGCCTTGGGCTATGGATTTTGACGATTAAGTGTTACACCCATATTGTATACGAGGGCGTGCGTAAAATGTAGGGTGAATAAGGGACACAAAGAACTTGTTGAATCACTTCAACCGAGTGGCAGGGATGAGGCACATGATGTACCTGCGTTCGGATCCTCAAGATGATAAAAGCCCTTTTGTTCTGCCTTTTAATGTGCATTCTTTCAAAAGTTTACAAATGCTTGGGGGAAACTAATTTAGGGTAGATCTAAACTAGCAGTGGCCTTAGAGTTGCCCTTTCAAGATGATAAATTTAGAAGTTTACAAAAATTTAGAACTCATACACTTGCACTCCTTTGAGTTGTCGTGGCCTTAGAGACATATATCTTGAGGAAACTTTTAACATGTTTCCTCTTACCCCTTCTTTTTACATGTGAGGTAAGAAGGTAAGAGTTAATCAGACCACTAATTAATGAGATCAACGGCTCAGGCCTAATATATACTCTTACATCTCATGTGAAAAGAGGAGGTAAGAGGGAGCATGTTAAAACTGCTCATATCTTGACATCAAGGCTTGATGATCTTCCATTTTCGACTTATAGACGACTCCAATATAAGAAAAAGGATCATTTAGTTAGTTTTAAGATCTGAATTATTTATATTTTTTCCTTATTCGATAAAAGTCCTTGCCTTGCAAGTTAGGGTACAAGTGACGTAGAAGCTTCCTTCACATTCCCAATCACATACACATACCTTACCATATTTCGTATGGATACGATATGGCAAATTTTAGCATGGTCCCTCTTACCTCCCCTTTTCACATGAGAGGTAAGAGACTAAGAGTACATAATAGATCTGAGCCATTGATTTGATTAAGTAGTGGTCTGATTAAGTCTTGCCTTCTTACCTCCCATGTGAAAAGAGGGGGTAAGAAGAAGCATGTTAAAATTACTCATAAGATATTTATTTGTGTACATATTCTAGCATATTTTTTTAAAGGTTAGGGGTTGTTGGAGGGAGCCCCATGCATTGTTGTGGCTAGTGCCCACCCTACATCGACGAATCAGGAGTGGAACTATGCTCCCGAAAACCAGGATTATTGCCCTACAGACTGGGTTTTGGACCACCCGTCCATGCGAAACAAAGTTATTATTCAGTCATTGCAAAGAATAGTGCCCGAATGGTAGACCCCGGCCAACTTGAAACTTTCGGGACCATGTAAGAGCACTTGGTTCTATTGATTCTTATTGTTGTTTTTTCCGTTTTCTTGTCTATCGGTTCTTATCATTTTCCCCTGTTTTAATTCTTATTTTATTTAAAAAAAAATCGTCATCTTGTCCTTGTTTTATTTCCTTTTTGGGTTATATATTTTTAATATATGATTTTGTTTCATAATTCATGTAGTTTTCTGAAAATTTCATAAACATTTGGACATATTTTGAACATTTATCAACATGCTTTTAAAATATATAAAGAATTTTGAAAATTCATAACTATTTTTTAAGCTTAATAAATAATTAAAAAATTATGAACAATTTTTTAAAAGCTTCTTTTACCTATGAAACACCGATAGTCGATTTTTTTTCAATAGATTTTTTCTTAGAGGGAACTACCGCCTGAAATGCAGTAATGCTAGGCCATAGGCTATAGAACTTCATGAGTTGGCCCACTCGCATGATTACTGCATATGCTTAGGTATAAGCAAACAAAAGAAGCTCCAATGTGTAACTTCTTTGAGAGTACAACGATACTTTAAAATAAGTTAGACCAACCATATAGGTTTGTTGCATAATGATTATGGAATACAAGCAATAGTTTGGCTGGAGGTGAGCCAAACATGGCGCCATTCTTTAGTAGAACTTCATTAAGTAATGATACAGTTTACATAGCCTGGGACTTAGCTCTGGTTCATAATTTTGTCAAAAATTGTGGACCTCTAAAATCCCAGCTCATGCATTTGGGCCAGAATAACCAAGGCTAACATTAATACATCTTCATCTATTTGCAAGCTCACAAATAGACAAGCAATTTCCCTAAAAGTTAGGCAGATGTCAGCCGCAAATGTTATCTATCGCTCGCTCCGAGAGATACATAGTCCCCACATACAACGAGTGTCGTGCGGATGGCCCAATAAACACAAGTGGTTTTACTCTCTTTTTTGTGGCATCCCTCTACAAGAGTAGTTTGGTTGTATTTTGTATCAGGTTGTTTTCTTCTACTTCCTCCGTCCCAAAATAGATGGCGTATAAATTAAGTCAAAAGGTCAATGTTTTCTAACATTGACCAAGCATATATAAAAAAATATGAACATGAAAACTACCAAATCAATATCAATATCATCACCACTAAATATATTTTTATAATATATTTATTCATTATTATACTTGTTGATATCCTGTTCCGTATATATGATCAAAACAAAAAGTCATATATTTTTTTACTGCCTTTATATGCGTAAATTAAAAAAATACAGGAAAAAATTCTAAAATTTTAGGATAAGAAATTTAGTCGAGCATTCTACTCACGTGTGGAGTTTCATGATGTATTGACATCCATGGTATTTTTTGTGAGGAAAATAAAATTGGTTCCATACTATTCATCAAAGTGTGTTTTTTAATATAGTTTTGATTTTATTATTTTTGCCCAGATAAGCACGGATGTGATTTCTTCTTGAAACTTCATACGCGAGTATACCAGTTGACTAACTATATTACAAAAAAGCTTCCGATTTTTTTTAACTTTTTTAAGTTTTTCTAATTTACTATTCATAAAGGGTGCACATGGAACCATGTTCACCAAATCAGCGTCCCTTTATACGCCATCTACTTCGGGACAAAGGGAGTATTTTTCTTATTTTTCCTTTAATGTTTTTATTTTATATTTTCTTTTTATTTATTTATTTATACACATGTTCTTTTTATGGTTTATTTGTTTCAAATATTTTTGTTCCATTTTTCTATTTTTTAATAAATAGAAATATGTGAGAAGTAAAAAAATATAATTTTTATAAGTAAATATTTCAAAAATATGAACGTATTTTTTCAAATAGTGTTGAACAATTACCATAGATGTAAAATATTTTTTATTACTTGGAAAATTTCTAGATACACAATAAATACTTTTTAAATACATAATGAACAAGTAAAATATATTTAATATGTCTTAAATAAAATTTTAAGTTATTTATAGTAAAAGGAAAATTATTGAAATAAGTTCAAACAATTTTTGGACATTAAAGGCATAATGGACTGCCCACCTCAAAATGTTGTAGCCACCTGCGCACTACCATAAATACGCGGTGACTACATATCGTGAGTTGTATCATACGCTCGACTGATGGATCACGCCACGTTTTAGCTGGGCCAGCCAACTTCTCCTCGCTCACTTCCGGATTGATTCGCTCACTCGTTGTTCTGGTTTTGGTCTAGTCCTTTTTGTTTTTTCTTCTGTTTTTTCCTTTTGCATTTTCATTTGTATCTTCGGTTTTCTTTGTATCTTCTCGGTTTTGTTTATTTTCTTTGTTTTCACCCTTTTTTTGTTCCATTCATGGTTTCTTTGGTTTCTTTTCTTGTTTTTTCTTTCTTGGTTCCCACTATTTTTTTATTTTCTCTATTACTTTGTTTACTTGATTTTCTTTGTCTTTATCTTTTTATTCTTGTTGGTTTCCTTGTATTCTTTGTACATTTTTTGTACGCAATAGGAACATTTTTACATAGAATTTTAAAGTTTTCCAAATACATGAATAACATTTTGTTACAACTTATATTGTTTTGATGTCTACTTTTTCCAGACACATTGTACATTTTTGTATACATCAGGATACTTTTTATATACATGTTAAACATTTTAGAAATGCAAAATAAATATATTTTAAATATTTTTTACTTTTTTACTCTTTGCATAAACATTGTTCATTTTTTGTATACATCAAGAACATTTTGTATAGCTATGGAAAGAGTAACTTGCAAGGAAGTAAGGATTGTGAAAAAAAAGAGATTGTCAAAAAAACTTGCAAGGAAGTAAGAGCACAAGGGTTAGAGAATGCAAACTCATGGGACACTGCGATATGTTTCACATTGTTCGGATAGTTGGTGATATCTACTCCGGGTTGATGGAGTTAGAAAAAAATGGTTTCAAGATCACAAGTATCTCGATTGCGTCACCAACTAAGTGAGCGATGAAACACAATCAGCCTATTACATAATGGCTTGCACCGAGAAGACTCACTAAAGGGTAGATCTTTGCATTTAGAAGACGATCTCTAAGCTTTGTATGAACTCTTGGTTCCATCACAACTTGATAACTGAAGCCTATAAAGTGACTCATAACTGTCTAGGTGGCACATACCCTCCAAGTATAACAACCAAAGCCAAGTCACTAGGTGTTACTCCTCAAAACATCTTCCATCCAAGCTCTTCTCAAGAACTAATAAAATTTCTCTCTCACACACACAAATGTTATGAATGTTCTAAGAAGGGAGGAACGCCAGGTAGGAGTTCAAGAATAAGGGTGGACCTTGTGCTTCAAAGCAGAGATGAAGTGTTCATGGAATCACCCAAAACAATCTTGCTTTATCTTCTCTTCTTGCTTGGAGCACTCTTCTTCAAGGCTTGAACATGCGGTAGTGGGAATAGAGTGGAATGACTTCAAGTTCTTTTCACACCAAGGGGTATCCAAGTCTATATATAGAGCTTGGCATAAATCTTACCAATACCTTGAAATTTAACTCCTGCAGAAGAAGCGGCGAATAATCTCGGAATTAGTGGCCACGTCCAAAATTTGAATAGTGGGAGCAAACCATGTAAGCCTCATAGAAAACATAATACCCGAAAGTACTAGGAAGGAAATTGATGAAGTTTTTCGACAACAAAGTAGAATCTTTTCTTCGTCCATGGAATTAGCTCAGATGTACCATGTAAATCTAATTGTTTCTCAGCAGGAATTTTGGAGGATTAGAATCTTTTGGAATCTTCCTATGTTGGTCGTTTCATTCCCAGGGTTGAATTCTATAGGAATTTTTTATAAATAATTATTCTTAGTATTGAATCCTATAAGAAAAAAAAATCCTATAGTTACTTTTCCTAATGAATCACGTGTACTGCATTTCATAGGGAATCTAACATCCACTCCAACTTCTTTTAACAATTCCTATTAATTTCCCCTATCACCAAACACAGTTTGCTAATCCTATAAGATATAAGTGGGCATGTCACTCCATTCATGTATTTTTTTTCTGTTCCTGCATTTTAGAATTCCTCCGAATTGAAGAGGTCCTGAAATTAGATGAGGTGACACAATTAAGCACAAATGGAGCCTACCAAATAACATATGTTCTATACATCATGTCTCGTGCACCCATATCATGTAGTCCACCAAACACACATCTTAGCTCATCCTTGCACACCGGCTCAACCAAGTGCTACGTCTTGAGCTTGCATTGGTTTTCCCCGAAGAGGAGAGGGTGATGCAGCAATAGTAGCGTAAGTATTTCCCTCAGGTTTTGAGAACCAAGGTATATATCCAGTAGGAGGCTCCTCAACAAGTCCCACGAACCTACACAAACAAACAAAGAACTCGCAACCAACGCGACAAAGGGGTTGTCAATCCCTTCACTGCCACTTGCGAAAGTGAGATCTGATAGAGATAGTATGATAAGATAAATATATTTTTGGTATTTTATAATATAGATGCAGAAAATCAAGATGCAAATAAAAGTAGATTGAAAGCAAATATGATAAGAGATAGACCCGGGGGCCATATGTTTCACTAGAGGCTTCTCTCGAGAGCATTAGCATTACGGTGGGTGAACAAATTACTGTCAATCAATTGATAGAAAAGCGAATAATTATGACGTTATCTAGGCATGATCATGTATATAGGCACCATAACAAGTAGACCGACTCCTGCCTGCATCTACTACTATTACTCCACACATCGACCGCTATCCAGCATGCATCTAGAGTATTAAGTTCATAAAGAACGAAGTAACGCATTAAGCAAGATGACATGATGTAGAGGGATAAACTCAAGCAATATGATATAAATCCCATCTTGTTATCCTCGATGGCAACAATACAATACGTGCCTTGCAACCCTTTCTGTCACTGGGTAAGGACACCGCAAGATTGAACCCAAAGCTAAGCACTTCTCCCATGGCAAGAAAGATCACTCTAGTAGGCCAAATCAAACTGATAATTCGAAGAGACTTGCAAAGATAACTCAATCATACATAAGAGAATTCAGAGAAGATTCAATTATTATCCATAGATAAATCTGATCATAAAACCACAATTCATTGGATCTCGACAAACACACCGCAAAAAGAGATTACATCGAATAGATCTCCACAAGAGAGGGGGAGAACATTGTATTGAGATCCAAAAAGAGAGAAGAAGCCATCTAGCTAATAACTATGGACCCGTAGGTCTGTGGTAAACTACTCACAACTCATCGGAGAGGCAAGGATGTTGATGTAGAAGCCCTCCATGGTCGATTCCCCCTCCAACAGAGTGCCAGCGAAGGCTCCAAGATGAGATCTCGCGGATACAGAAGGTTACGGTGGTGGAAATTGTGTCGTCCTGTCCCCGGATGTTTTTGGGGTATGTAGGCTTATATAGGAGGAAGAAGCACGTCGGTGGACGCCCGAGGGGCCCACAAGACAGGGGGGCGCGCCCTACAGGGGGGGGCCCTCCTATCTCGTGGGAGCCTCGGATGCTTCTTGACTTGCACTCCAACTCCTCTGGATCACGTTCGTTCCAAAAATCACGCTCCCAAAGGTTTCATTCCGTTTGGATTCCGTTTCATATTCCTTTTCTTTGAAATACTGAAATAGGCAAAAAAAATAGCAATACGGGTTGGGCCTCCGGTTAGTAGGTTAGTCCCAAAAATGATATAAATGTGTAAAATAAAGCCCATAAACATCCAAAAAGGGGTAATATAATATCATGGAACAATCAAAAATTATAGATACGTTGGAGACGTATCAAGCATCCCCAAGCTTAATTCCTGCTCGTCCTCGAGTAGGTAAATGATAAAAAAGAATTTCTGATGTGGAATGCTACCTAGCATAATTCTCAATGTAATTTTATTTATTGTGGCATGAATGTTCAGATCCAAATGATTCAAAATAAAAGTTCATATTGATAAAATAAATAGTAACACTTCAAGCATACTAATCAAAGTAATCATGTCTTCTCAAAATAACATGGCAAAAGAAAGGTCATCCCTACAAAATCATATAGTTAGGCTATGCTTAATTTTCGTCACACAAAGATGTTCCCAACTTCTATACCCCCGATGACAAGCCAAGCAATTGTTTCATACTAAAATAATCTCAAACTTTTTCAACCTTCACGCAATACATGAGCGTGAGCCATGGATATAGCACTATGGATGGAATAGAATATGATAATGGGGATTGTGTGGAGAAGACAAAAAGGAGAAAGTCTCACATTGACGAGGATAATCAACGGGCTATGGAGATGCCCATCAATTAATGTCAACATGAGGAGTAGGGATTGCCATGCAACAGATGCACTAGAGCTATAAATAAATGCTCAACAAAAAGAAAACTAGTGGGTGTGCATCCAATTTGCTTGCTCACGAAGACCTAGGGCATTTGAGGAAGCCCATCGTAGGAATATACAAGCCAAGTTCTATAATGAAAAATTCCCACTAGTATGAGAAAGACAACTTATGAGACTCACTATATGAAAAACATGGTGCTACTTTGAAGCACAATATATGAGACTCACTACATGAAGAACAAGGTGCTACTTTGAAGCACAAGTGTGGAAAAAGAGATAGTAGCATTGCCCTTTTTATTTTTTTTATTTTTTTTCTTTCTTTTCTTTTCTTTTCTTTTTTCTTTTTTTTGGGCCTTTTTTTGGCCTTTCTTAAAAAAAATTCTTTTCTTTGGGCATTGCTCTAAAAATGATGATCATCACACTTCTATTGATTACAGCATATGAATTACAACTCGAAACTAGAACAAGATATGACTCTATATGAATGCCTCCGGCGGTGTACCGGGATGGTGCAATGAATCAAGAGTGACATGTATAAAAGATAATGCATGGTGGCATTGCCACAAATACGATGTCAACTACATGATCATGCAATGGCAATATGATAAAAGTAATGTATGTCATCATGATGATAAACGGAACGGTGGAAAGTTGCATGGCAATATATCTCGAAATGGCTATGGAAATGCCATAATAGATAGGTATGGTGGCTGTTTTGAGGAAGATATAAGGAGGTTTATGTGTCATAGAGCGTATCATATCACGGGTTTGGATGCACTGACGAAGTTTACACCAACTCTCAAGGTGAGAAAGGGCAATGCACGGTACCGAAGAGGCTAGCAATGGCGGAAAGGTAAAAGTGCGTATAATCCATGGACTCAACATTAGTCAAAAGAACTCATATACTTATTGCAAAAATTTAGAAGTCATCAAAAACCAAGTACTACGCGCATGCTCTTAGGGGGATAGATTGGTAGGGAAAGACCATCGCTCGTCCCCAACCGCCACTCATAAGGATGCACAAGCCAGGTACACTTCATGTTTCAAATTTATTACATAACTTTAACCATACGTGCATGCTACGGGACTTGCTAACTTCAACACAAGCATTCTTTAAATCCATAATCATCCAACTAGTATGACTTTAATATCACTACCTCCATATATCAAAACAATTATCAAGTATAAAATTGATCATAGCATCCAATTCACTTCCTATGATAGTTTTTATTATACCCAACTTGGATGCTCACCATTCTAGGACCAAATTATAACCATAGCAAATACCATGCTGTTCTAAAAGATTCTCAAAATAATAAAAGTGAAGCATGAGAGACTAGCAATTTCTATAAAATCAAGTCACCACCGTGCTCTAAAAGATATAAGTGAAGCACTAAAGCAAAAACTATCAAGCTCAAAAGATATAAGTGAAGCACATAGAGTATTCTAGCAAATTCTAAACAAATAGGCTTCTCCAAAAAGGTGTCTACAGCAAGGATGATTGTGGTAAACTAAAAAGCAAAGACTAATATAATACACGACGCTCCAAGCAAAACACATATCATGTGGCGAATAAAAATATAGCTCCAAGTAAAGTTACCAATGAACGGAGACGAAAGAGGAGATGCCTTCCCGGGGCATCCCCAAGCTTAGGCTTTTGGATATCCCTGAATATCTTGGGGTGCCTTGGGCATCCCCAAGCTTATGCTCTTGCCACCCTTTATTCCATAGTCCACAAAAGCTTTACCCAAAACTTGAAAACTTCACAACACAAAACTCAACAGGAAATCTTATAAGCTCCGTTAGTGAAAGAAAAAAAACCACCACATAAGGTACTGTAATGAACTCATTCCTTATTTATTTTGGTGTTAAACCTACTGTACTCCAACGTCTCTATGGTTTATAAACTATTTTACTAGCCATAGATGCATCAAAATAAGCAAACAACACACGAAAAACAGAATCTGTCAAAAACAGAACAGTCTGTAGCAATCTGTAACTAACGCAAACTTCTGGAACTCTAAAACTCCTACCAAAATAGGAAGTACTGGAAAAAAATTTATTGATCAGCAGCAAAAAGAATCAACGCAAAATCACGTTTCTGTGATTTATTGAATTTTTTCTTATGAGCGCAAAGTTTCTGTTTTTCAGCAGAATCAAATCAACTATCATTATAGTTTATCCTATAGGTTCTACTTGGCACAAACACTAAATAAAACATAAAAACACATCTAAACAGGAACAAAAATAAAAAACACAAAGAAAATTGGGTTGCCTCCCAACTAGCGCTATCGTTTAACGCCCCTAGCTAGGCATAAAAGTAAGGATAGATCTAAGTAGTGCCATCTTTGATTTTCAGTTTCCTAACGCAGTCATGCTCGAATCCGGGAGGTTCTTTATGTTTCCCTTCATACTCGGAAATTTTTAGATCCAAAGAATCCAACCGCTTATTACAGAGGGTAATCAACATATTCATGCGGTGAAAATTTCCGCTAACACTTTTGAGAGGCTCAAGAGATTTTTGTAAAAAATTTGTTACTTCGCAAATCTTTCCAAACACTTGGGTTTCTTCTTGGGTAGGATGTGGTCCTCCCTTTTGAGGTAGTGTTCCCACTATTCCCTCTATAATTTCATGCGCAATAATATGATCAATTTCAATAAAGTTTCCCTTGGCAATGCAGTCCAAGAGTTGTCTATGCGTCATGTTTAGCCCAACATAAAAATTGCGAAGAAGAATTCTAAAGTTCACCTCTAGGGTGCACTTGCGATAAGATTCCATCATCCTATACCAAGCATCTTTCAAATTTTCTCCTTGCCTTTGCTTGAAATGAAGAACTTCAAACTCAGGAGACATAGGAGCGGATAAGGAACTAGCCAGAGCGACAAGGCAACCGAGCAAACACACGGGTAGCGGAAAAAAGCGAGCGAAAAGAGAGGAGAAGAAGGTTGGGAAAGAGAGGGCAAATAAAACAGCAAGGGTGAAGTGGGGGAGAGGAAAACGAGAGGCAAATGGCAAATAATGTAAATGCGAGGGAGATGAGTTTGTGATGGGTACTTGGTGTGTCTTGACTTGAGCGAAGACCTCCCCGGCAACGAGGCCAGAAATCCTTCTTGCTACATCTTGAGCTTGCGTTGGTTTTCCTCGAAGAGGAGAGGGTGATGCAGCAATAGTAGCGTAAGTATTTCCCTCAGTTTTTGAGCACCAAGGTATCATCCAGTAGGAGGCTCCTCAACAAGTCCCACGAACCTACACAAACAAACAAAGAACTCGCAACCAACGTGACAAAGGGGTTGTCAATCCCTTCACGGCCACTTGCAGAAGTGAGATCTGATAGAGATAGTATGATACGATAAATATATTTTTGGTATTTTATAATATAGTTGCAGAAAATAAAGATGCAAATAAAAGTAGATTGAAAGCAAATATGATAAGAGATAGACCCGGGAGGCCATAGGTTTCACTAGAAGCTTCTCTCGAGAGCATTAGCATTACGGTGGGTGAACAAATTACTGTCGAACAATTGATAGAAAAGCAAATAATTATGACGTTATCTAGGCATGATCATGTATATAGGCATCACATCCATAATAAGTAGACCGACTCCTGCATGCATCTACTACTATTACTCCACACATCGACCGCTATCCAGCATGCATCTAGAGTATTAAGTTCATAAAGAACGGAGTAACGCATTAAGCAAGATGACATGATGTAGAGGGATAAACTCAAGCAATATGATATAAACCCCATCTTGTTATCCTCGATGGCAACAATACAATATGTGCCTTGCAACCCTTTCTGTCACTGGGTAAGGACACCGCAAGATTGAACCCAAAGCTAAGCACTTCTCCCATGGCAAGAAAGATCAATCTAGTAGGCCAAACCAAACTGATAATTCGAAGAGACTTGCAAAGATAACTCAATCATACATAAAAGAATTCAGAGAAGATTCAATTATTATCCATAGATAAATCTGATCATAAACCCACAATTCATCGGATCTCGACAAACACACCGCAAAAAGAGATTACATCAAATAGATCTCCACAAGAGAGGGGGAGAACATTGTATTGAGATCCAAAAAGAGAGAAGAAGCCATCTAGCTAATAACTATGGACCCGTAGGTCTATGGTAAACTAATCACAACTCATCGGAGAGGCAAGGATGTTGATGTAGAAGCCCTCCGTGGTCGATTCCCCCTCCGGCAGAGTGCCGGCGAAGGCTCCAAGATGAGATCTCGCGGATACAGAAGGTTACGGTGGTGGAAATTGTGGCGTCCTGTCCCCGGATGTTTTTGGAGTACGTAGGCTTATATAGGAGGAAGAAGTACGTCGGTGGACGCCCGAGGGGCTCACAAGATAGGGGGGCGCGCCCTAAGGGGGGGGGCGCCCTCCTATCTCGTGGGAGCCTCGGATGCTTCTTCACTTGCACTCCAAGTCCTCTGGATCACGTTCGTTCCAAAAATCACGCTCCCGAAGGTTTCATTCCGTTTGGATTCCGTTTGATATTCTTTTTCTTCGAAATACTGAAATAGGCAAAAAAAACAGCAATACGGGTTGGGCCTCCGGTTAGTAGGTTAGTCCCAAAAATGATATAAATGTGTAAAATAAAGCCCAGAAACATCCAAAAAGGGGTAATATAATAGCATGGAACAATCAAAAATTATAGATACGTTGGAGACGTATCACCAAGCTAAGCTCACCCAGGAATCCCCATGTGATGCAAGCTAGAGCTATCCAGACAACCAAATATGTCCATAGTGAATGGCGCTACAACGGGAACATTTCCCTGGCCGTACATGCTCTGAACTCAACCATCTCACACTAGCTTGGAAAGTGGGTGAGTGTAGTTGTTGAGGTGAACAATTGACAATGCTGCAGAGGACACATGCATATATAGCCAAATCTCTTTGGATAAAGTGGTATTAAGGCTCAGGTACAGACCAAATTCTAGGACTTTGGTCACAAAATTAACAGATGCATAACCAATGTAGTCACGAACCTTTCGTAGAGTAGACATGCCTTATCCTTATAAAGGATGCACCTCCCATGTATTCTTCTTCAGGTAGCCTCCAAGCTATGTTATTGGGATAATATTGCCTGCCAAACTAATGAGAAGAGAGAGAGAGAGAGAGAGAGAGAGAGAGAGAGAGAGAGAGAGAGAGAGAGAGAGAGATGAATAAGATGATGATGTGATAGAGATGTGAATGGGGGGCATACAGAAACACGTCCTCAGTTCAAAAGAGCAACGATGCAAAAATAGCCCAATGCCAGTAATTTTTGGGAGGAAAATATTCCACTAAACCATGGTCGAGTATAATGATAGCCATTTGCCATGTACATCATTGTATTGAAGGGGAGCTTGCATTTTTTGATGGAGAACATTTTTTGGATAGACGTCAAGACGATACTAAGTACGTCCCATCTCTGCAATAAAATCATGAAAAGAAGTATCAAATCATTAAGGATGCACATGATAAAAGGAAAAAAAACAAAAGACATCACAGTGGAATGTCATGCGGAGGCAAACAACGAGATGCTACAACAGGTAAATACATCTACCACCACCCTTGACAACATAATCACTCCAAAGAAGGTTATCCAAAAGTGACACTTTTAGAAAGAGTATGACATCAATCAGTGTCGTCGTGGGATCCAGTCGTTGAAGACCATCAAGCTTATCATGCTGCAGAGCAAGCCCGAGCAATAAAAACTCCAAGCAAAGCCTTCAACTAGGAAAATAACATGTCAACACAATGTTGCGAGGTATAACCAAATAAGGTCAGGCCTAGGGTTTTCATCACGTAGTTCAACATCGGGTACTCTAAGAGCACCACCAAACTGAATTGATGTTGTATTACCACCTCCACTTTCCAAGACGGCACCTCCAAACATCCTAGAGTTTCTAGCATTGAACACGAGACAATAAGGTATCTTTGTTCATGTGTCTAGCCAAGGTATCTTCAACACAACATGGTACTCCTTCGAACATATCCGATAATGCGCATAGACCTAACATGAACAGTAGTCATGCTTGCATAACTTGGCTAACAAGGAGAGAAAAGAGTTGTCCGCCACCATCTGAAAGGATGCCTACCGCGTGGCACAAGTAGACCACCCATGGTACCACCACACACAAGGCCACTGGTGGTGCACACAAGAAGGCAGGCATGTCCACCATCACCAATATCTCCATGATCATGTATCTTAGGCCTTGGTTCTTTTTGGCTGGAGGTTGTCGAGGAGGAACCAAATCCCCAGGAGAAGCCTTTTACA
>NW_021285117.1:51218-56071 GCF_002162155.2 Triticum dicoccoides
CACAATGCATCTCCGCACCATCAATCTTGATCCTCCCTGCTACCACCGATGATGTGCCTCGTGATAGCGCTCCACCGTACATATTGCAGCAGAGCCCGCTGCCACTATAAGCCACATGGGCTTTGGCTAGGAGGGTGGGGTGTTTTTACAGTAAGTATATCGAGCCGGGATGAAAAATACATTACTAATCTGCTCTGTAGATTCATTAGCTAGCCTGGACTTAATTAGTATGTCCTGAACAAGTACAGACGAGTACTGATTCATGTTTCATGGAATATGGTAACTAAAGCGCACAAATCACATTGCATCAAAGCATATCCAATTGCTATTTCAAGCATGTGGTAACTGACATTAGAAAACAAAGTATTTTTGTGTTTCTGGGATTTTTTATGTTTTGGCACAAAGGATTAGCACAAAAATGATGAAACATAATTGTCTCAATAAGATCATTTTATTAACCTCAGCACCACACTGAAGTCAACAAACAAGGTCTAGAAGTCATATATATTCATTCCTAGATTAAGATGAAGTGGGTGCGAGACAAGATATAAAACACGAGTGTACAGCTCCTAAGCGCCTAAAAAGACAGATCCTCACTTGAGGCGAGAAACTCACTACTAAGCAACTTTTATTTGAGCGAGGTTCAAATCAGAAAAGTTTATCGGGCACTTGTTGATGAATTTCGACATGAAGCACCAAGTGGCTTATATGCGGGTCCTTATACGATTGGCACCATACCGTACATGTAAAAACACATAAGGCTCAAACCCCTATGAAAATAACTAAAAATAAAAAGTATCGATTCGGTATACGGCGGGGTTCGTATACCAACCGGAAAAAGGAAACATAATTGCTAAAGAGAATTATTAGTCAGGGAGCTTTAAACGTAAATAATAAAATTTAGGAAGCAAATAATCGGTAAAAAATCACCTCGGTGACCTCATACGTCGAAAATGAATCAATTGGAGGGTTTTCCTGCCTGGTACAAGCGGCGGCACGACCAGGTGTGGTCGTACTAGATGTCGTCGTCCGTTCTGGTAGTCGACGTCGAGCGTTGTCCTTCGGTACAAGTGCCAGTACGAGCACACACACTTTTACCAGAAGCTGTCTTTGAATATGGAGGTACTCCCTCCGTTCGGAATTACTTGTCGCAGAAATGAATGTATCTAGACGTATTTTAGTTTTAGATATATCCATTTTCGAGACAAGTAATTCCGAACGGAGGGAGTATATATTTGTCGGGGTTGTCTTCAGATACGAGCACAAGTATGAGCGTGAGCGCTCGTACCACACCCCGTCGATCGCTCTGTAGAGATGCATGCTCTTGCATGGCCGACGGTTCTACGACCACAAGCATGAGCACGAGAACTCATACTGCAGACTGTCTTTCGTTCTGGACCTTCTGTTGCTCACAGCCACGAGCTATATGAGCGTGGGTACGACGAGGGCAGTCCTATTCTATGCCATATTTTTTCTCTGGAGCTGCGGAACTTCATAAAAATTCTTGTGCTCACTCCTCACGTTAGGCACATATGAGGAGGTATGCAACAAAATAAAAGCGACTAATATGCTAAAAAAAATTACCATCGAAAAATATTCCAAAATCAACTCTAATAAAAACTACTCAACATAAACAAAAGTTCCAATGCAACATCAACGCAACTTGATTCAAAGACACAAAACTAAGAAAGACACCTTCTTACTTCCGGGTTGTCTCTAAAGTAGGGCTTGCTTTATAGCCGTGTAGTTGGGCTTCAGCGCTCCATTAGTTCATTCACCGGGATACCAAGGTATGTCAACCCCGAGTGTGAGACCAACCCCCGATCGGGGTTTGGAGCACCTCATAGCAAAGTCTCGTCGGAGTTGTACTCGCTTGCGGAGCATCAGTATCATATATGAAAATTCATACTCACTCCTTGGTGAGAAACGATGCACTCGGTTCAATAGAGATGCCTGCAAGGTTAGTAATTGCAATTTGACAATATTTTTATAACCGAGAGGATACTGAGCTACTAGGAAATCATAACCCTCTTCTTCTTCATTGTACCTAGACATTTAGTACCCAAAGTTGCAAATTCTATATCAAGGCTATTGTCATCTATAAGACTTTGCAATTTACTTTCCAAAGGGGGTCTATGGAGAGCCTGCAGAAAATTAGCCTATATATAATCAAGATCAATTTTCGAATATGCAATTTGGGATTTTTTTTCCATATGGACAAATCTACAGGTGTAGAGGAATAATCAGGCACCATGGTGGTTTCATCACTTTTTGATATCTCTTGCAATGCAAGAGAATCCCGTCCTTTTATGCTATATCATCCCTAAGGAGAATGCCAATTGGTGTTTTATCAAACGGATATCTAGTTCATCCCTAAAAAATAACTTTGAGACATCAACTCTCACAATATCCTCTGGTGGAGAACATTCAAGCGTCATCTCAATAGGTTCCACGAAAGCTCTAATAGAACATAGACTGATAAATGATCATCGAGCTAGGCATTTATTGTGTCTACAAATTTACCATGATCAGGAGGAGTTGTTTGGATAGCGGCCGTTCCATCTTCTTCTCCATGTTCCTTCTCTGGCTTATCCCCTAGACATACCATTTTGAAAGTGTCTGCTTGGATGTTTTTCTCCCATCTCTCGATTGTTTTCTCGGATTCTTTTATGAGACTATGTTCTTACAACATAGAGGCTTGGCAATCGGCAGCCTTCTTCTCATCATCTTAGCAAAAGGGGCATTCTGAAGTTTGTTAAAAATGCACCAATTATGATATTCTCTAACATCCTCATATGTTTCAATCCATCTTTATGTTGTAGAGTGAGCTACTTCACCCTATTCATAAGTTCAGAGTTTCTAAATATAGCATTGGTTCCTCAATAATTTCAACATAATCAAAGATGTGGCAATCATAGTTGTATGATGCTACAATACGGTTGGGATGAAATTTGCAGCTTAAGCTCATATGGCAATTGGAACTGCAATGCTCACAAAGTGAAGAGAACTTAAATATACCTTGAGTGCAAAAATCCAATGCCTCTAGTTTATCACCCACTTCAATACCTTTAAAAGAATAAAGGTATTGAGCATATTTTTTCTCTCTTTAATTTGTTTCCGTGCAGACGCAGTGGTTCCTAGAGAAGACATCTCAAAGAAAAATATTTTTGGTAGTTTTGATTAACTAGCAACAAAAATAAATAAACTATATGCAAGGGTTAAGTAATAACCAAGCGATATGCTCCCCGGCAACGTCATCAGAAAGTGCTTGATGTCCTGCAAGTGCACAAGGCTTTTGTATCACTTTCGTAATAAGTGAATGTCGGTCCTACTAGAGTGAATAAAATGGCACCACAAACCCCGCAAATGCATTGTCACTTTTACGCAGTTTCATACACACCCAAACCGGAGTTTGGAAATAGCCTACTATGGTCGGTTGCTAGGAAGACGAGTAAAAAGAGTGTTTCACTAAACTATAAACAAGAAATGAAAGAGAAGTAAACTAAGTGAAACGGTGCTTGAGTAGTAAACGTTCTCGAGGGATCCATACTCATCACCACAAGTATGATGAAGTTTGGCATTCACGTCATTATCACATTAGGTTGAGCTATATGACGTGACAAGCTAAGTTGAAATTAACCCCGAGTTTCACTTTAGCCAATGGTTCTGAGTGGCATTCATGTGTGCAAGCAAAGCAACCTCACAAGCTTGAAATATGCGGTGGGTCTTAGGGCCCATCCAACAATTTCAGAAAAATATCTAAGGACCCATGTGGGTGTTATGACTAGGTGGTAGGTGTTTAGTACCACCCCGCTAGTGGATAAAGACTTTACCCTTCATAAGGAATCTGCTTCTACATGCTATTGGAGCTTTAGAAGAGGGGTAGTTCCCGTGCGCTCCTCCTCCGCCTCGCATCACGCGCACGTCATGTTTCCTGAATGAGCCGAGCTCAGGCCTATGTCATGTGTGCGCTTATTGTTACCAGTCGGAAATGGAGAGTCCTTCACATATGCGCCGCGAATCTAAGACGTCAGGTTGTGGCTCTTGCCGACTCAAACGTGGGTCCATCCCACATCCCCCTACAAGACGGTGCTTATAAATATAGTTGAGGTGTCGGCAACCATAGCCGCCAGCCAAGATCAGATCACATTTGTTCTGTGCCCACGCGCACTGCCCGTCATCTTCCTCTCCCTGCTGTTGCCGCCGGCGATCCCATCCCGCCCATCGGATGCACGGCGAGCAGGCGTCCAGAACCCCGCCTCTTGAGATTCTGTACGGGAAAGGGGCAATTATGTTTTGGGGGAGTGTCTCCTACGCGATTGCCCACCGTTGTTCGTCTAAGCCCTCATTGCCTTCGTTATCGCCATGTCCACCTAAGGCGAGAGAAACGATGTTGTTGTCACTTAGAAGAAGGCGGCCGAGGAGGCTGCCGCCACCGCCGCCGCAACTACCAACTAACCAACTAGAGGGTATAACTCGTTTAGCCCACTCCTGTATTTATTTCCGTGTTAGAGGGTATAACTCGTTTATCCCGCTGCCGTGTTTATTTTTCGTGTTAACCATACTAGCGTTATACGTAGATGTGTATGATATTTGTGTAGGACGTGCTAACTGATCAAATATCAGTATATGTTCAATACTATCAATGACATGTTCATGACTTATTCATGGATTAAATTAATCAAAAAATTGCTAATATACTCAACACTCTTACTCCCTCAAAATTGATCCATACAAATTCGTTCTCCAGCCAACTGATAAATAGCAAATGCAAAAAAAAAAAAACTAACGAGCTTAGGTTTATTTTATGGATATTTTATTAAAAAATGGTAGCTAGGAAGAAGAAATGGCCC
>NW_021285117.1:56689-58510 GCF_002162155.2 Triticum dicoccoides
TCTAACTCTATCAAATATCTATGATAATCCATGGATTAGTAGCTCCCGCGAACACATGAAAGGGCTTCAGCCAAAACATGCATGATTTACTATGCTAATAAAAGTGAAAGGCACTTTGGCGGAAGCCAGCAACTGTTGGCGGAAGCTTTGTCACTTTGGCCAGCAAAGCGCTGGCGGCAGGTTTGTTCACTTGAAGAGAAAAATGAAACACACTTTGCGGAAGCCAGCAAGTGTTGGCGAGGATGTGTGTCACGTACTGGCACAGTAATCCAAGTGAGTGTTGGCGGAAGCCTTTAACAGAAGTTGTCGGAAGCATTACTAATGCATGGATTAGTAGTTGAAAAAATTAAATAAAGTGACTTCCGCCAAACATGTTAGGAGATTTGGAAAGCTTCCACTAAACATGTTAGGAGGTTTCGAAAACCTTTCGCCAAACGGTAATTTTAAAGTAGAAAAAATAGTCAGCAACGGCCTTCCGCACTCGGGAGAGAAAATGGTACGTGGTGACTTTTGATTGATCAAACGGGTGCCCGGACTCTCATAAAACTTCCCATGTTTGTCTTCGATTTATGGAAGAAAACACGTCTGGACCGTCCTCCGGACAGATACAGGATCGCGTTGGATAACTTCCGTAGTCTGGACAGCGTTGGATGACTTCCGCGGTCCGGACAACACGATCCGAACGTATGCGAGCGGTTTAGGGGTTAGCCTTGGAGATGCGCTTACTAAAAAACCTGGACGTGGGCATGTGCCATTAGAAGCTTCTGTAGAAATCTTTATGTTGCTTTGACGTGAAGCGTCCGGCGGCGTCTGCCATCACACAAGTTGATAAGCGTTTACCGAAAAAAGGGTTTCCCCTACTTTGTATACAAAGCAACCAACCAAGACAACCAACAATAGGTGCTGAGACGGAAGCAACATAGTCACACCCAAAAGAAAGAGAAAATACAAGAGAAACAAATGTCGACAACGGCGATCGACAAAAAAACGAAGAAGCCCCGTGGCCGCTGCATCCACCGGAGATCGCCCACCAAGCTCCGAGATTCCGAAGTACCGGTACCAATCAACACCTCCAAGAAGGGACGCGACGATGACGAAGCTGCTGCCAAGGGTTTCCCCCGGTACACGGCGAGGAGAGAGGAAGGCTAGCCCCGACGCCCTCCAGGAAGGTCCGGCGGCACCCTCATGCGCCACTGCGTCGGTGTCCGCAAAGCCAACAGGGATTTCTCCCGATCCCAACTTCCACCTTAGGCACTCCGGAGCTCGCCACCAAACAGACCCCCACCCTGCACCAACCCGGTCACGAAGCTTCCCACTCTATCTCACCACGACACAGTGAAGCAATGCCTGCACAATGAAGAAGAGGAGTCGGGACTAGGGCAGCACCACCGTCGGCACGCGGGAGGGCCCCACCTCCACCGTCGAAGACGGTAGCTGACCGGATGCAATAGCAGGAACATACCAGGCCCGTGGCCGCACATGCCCGGCCGGGATCTCCGAGACCCATAAAGTTCCTGCCTTCGCGCTGCAGCCGGCACGCCGTCGGCGCCGCCGCCCCTGTCCAAGCCGCACCTCTGCCTCACCACACAAAAGACAACAAAGCCACGCCGGGGACCGACCCGCTAAGACCCAGATGGGGCCCGCAAGGCCCATATCTGAGTCGGGGACACGCCGCCGGCCACCCCGTGCCACCAAGCCACCCCGCCACCACGTCCGCCGCCGACCACCCTGCCAGGTCACCGGACCGCTGCCATGCCGAGCGACACCGCCGCCGTCCCCCCTGCCCCGGGCCAAGAGGACGCGCGCGCGGGGAGAGGAGAT
>NW_021285117.1:58850-62362 GCF_002162155.2 Triticum dicoccoides
GTCGGCGACGGCAGGGGAGAGGGTGAGGGGGCGAAGCCGAGAGCAGAGGCGCGGGGGCCGTCCCAGCCGCCTCCCGGGGAGGCGGTGCGAGGGCGGAAGGAGGGGCAGGGAAGGAAGGCCGGGAGAAGGGGGGCGGATCGGGGCCGCGTGCCGGAGAGGGCGGCCGGATCCCGCCGGAGAAGGGCAGGGAAAGGCGGCGGCAGCGAGGGTTTCGGGGGTAGGAGTGGACCTTATGAAGTTTCTGCGAAGGGAGTTCAATAATCCATCGATAAGCGTTTAGTACATCACGACACAGATGATAATTGATTTCGTCTTCAAAGTTGATACAACAAAATTCAGCTAAAAAGTCCTGCTAGTCTCTGTGGAAAATGCTGTTGACTGTTAGTTGCGTTTGGATAATTGACTCATGACGGTCCAAGATAGACGTGAGGCTGTGAAAGCTGCCACTATGAATGAAAGGTTGAAAGAGATAGCATGTGCAAGACATTAAAGTATACAATTAATCTGACTGCAAAATTCAGCTTAGCTTTGGCCGTCAAAATTGGCGTCGAGTATTTTATCACATTCAAACTCTCGACTTTGACTTCATGATAACTGGCTCAATAACATAATATAATAGTTCCTATGTTAGTTTTTTAACACAGTACATATGCAGATGCTCATACATACGCACATACACTTATCCTTATGAACGCACACACGCACATACTATCTCTATGAGCACCTTGGAGAGATTGAGCCGGCATATCCTTTTGAGATTGATGAAGTCGGCGCATACGCCTTCGTAGTCGACATGAACATCTCCTTCCACTCAATGCAGATCGCCGGATGGCTATGTTAGGTTAGAAGTTTTTTTTACTCTAGACCCTAATTTAAGTGTAAACTCTATGTGCGTTTTTGGCCTGGTCACGTGTCACTTAAACAACCTTGGAGCGCTCAAACAATCTCTCTACTGTTTCTTGAAACTTCTCTATTCTAAGCTTCCCAATAAAGTTAGTTGGAGTACTAAAAATGTTGACATTTCCGGATATGAAGAACATATGAGCCACGGCCGTTTGCAACAAAATTGTGTAGAAAGTTCTCCAATTGGCGCATCCTGGCCGGTCGCCTCCCTGCTGGCCGCATGAATTGGTTGGTGGATGGTGTAGACTGTAGACCTGCTCATGGCCACTGGATAGTCGCAGACGTAATGCACCACTATATATTCTACTGGAGTTAGTTTGACTGAGTGGAATAGCGGGAGACCGATTGTGAAATAAATTATCTACGATTCTTCCACAGACTCGGCCGGTCTTCACCGGCTGAACTTTCGTTGGTCAAAATTAGGATGAGAGGAGAAAAGCCAAGGCCGGACCAGGAACGTACAAAGCTTCGGGCATATAAAAGACCCGTCCCTCCGCTACCATTCTTCCATTGTACCCAACCCAACACACCTCAGGCTTCCTTCTTCCAGCAATGGCGGCTCTGACCGGGGCAGCGCTCCTCCTCGCCAGCCTCCTTGCTCTCGCAGCCATCGCCAGCGGCAACACCGAAGGTGACATCCTCTACTCGCAAAGGCAGGTGTGGAAGGACCCCAACAACGTGCTGCAGAGCTGGGATCCCACCCTTGTCAACCCCTGCACTTGGTTCCATGTCACCTGCAACAACGTCAACTCCGTCATCCGAGTGTATGCCGTTATTACTACTCTGCTTTTCTGCAGTATGCACGATTCTTTTAAAAGTTCGGAAGACCTTTTTACTTGACCTTTCCACTCGGTCTGCACTAGTTTCGTTGAATCTCTGCAGAATTTTGAAGAGGAACCATAATTGTGTTCTTCCTCGCTCTCTGCAGGGACTTGGGGAATGCAGGCCTCTCAGGCGCCCTGGTTCCTGGACTGGGACGAATGGTGAACCTTCAGTACCTGTAAGTACCACTGCAACTTGCTGCACTGTACAGACTTGTCAAGTTACACTCAAAATTTCCTGCATAATGATCAATATTCTCATCTTCATAGGGAGCTGTTTGGGAACAATATCAGTGGACCGATTCCAGCAACCCTCGGCAACCTGACACGCCTGGTCAGCCTTGATCTCTACGACAACCTTCTCACAGGCGCGATACCAGCCTCGCTCGCGAACATTGGGACGCTGCGTTTCCTGTAAGAATCTTGCTGCAGCGCTTTCGGATGACGAGAGGTTGAAATGCTTATTGTCTCCAACTGCTGAAAACAATCTGTTGGTGTCTTATCTGCAGGAGGCTGCATGGGAACAAGCTTGCAGGTGGTATACCGGCGTCCTTGGGCAATCTGACGAAGCTTCAAACTTTGGAGCTTCAGGAGAACATGCTGACCGGCACAGTGCCGCTGGAAGTCCTCTCTCTTGTTCTTCTTGGGGACTTGACTGAACTGTGAGTAGTACATACAGTTTCATTTCAAACACCAGAAATTGCATCAACTTATTTCCTTCCTTTCCCAGTGGCTTTCACTTATAGTATTTTTTATCTTCATGCAGTAACGTTGCCAAGAACAGTCTGGCCGGCACTGTCAAATCATCTAAACCAAGAGGTAGGGATGCATATATTTGTGATCTGCAGCTCTTTCGTCTTGACGGATTAAGTTCTCCAGTTCTTTTTTTTGTGTGTGTACAATACATGTATAGGTTTGCCGCTTTAATTTGTGCTCACAAGAATTTTCAAATTGACATCATTTGCAGTAGCTACCGTCATCCAGGACACACTCAAGACTACACGTCTACACGCTGAGCAGCACTGAAACCTGAACTTTTGTAGGAATAAAGTGAATGTTTTTTCCTTATGAAACTGCTGGAAGAGGCTGTAGCCTTTTATTCCGTTAAGAGTCCGACCTTCCATCCATTTCTAGAGAGAAAAATGGAAAAGGTGAAAGGTGGTTGAATGCATTGTAATCAGTGCGACTTCGTAATAATGAATCTTTCTCTGCACCTTTAGTGCATACCCTGTGTTATCCGTTATGTATATTCATATCTCAGGAGAGTATAGAAACCCTTGACACATATGGACCGGTAACTCCATTCCATGGGCTTTCTCTTGCTATGTGCGAAAAGGAAGCATGTGATGGCCATTAGTGTTTTTGATGGCTCGAAAGTTGCCTCTGAACCTCCTTATTCCAGATGGTTGCGACTTACAGCCATCTGAGGTAACCACTATTATCGATGGATTTTGTTTGAAGGCATCTACAATAGTTATCATTGTAGATGATTTAAGTCTCTTAAGGACAAGAATGAACGGTTCCACTACTACCGCGCTGCTCGGAATCGCGCCGCTCCACAACTCCGCTCCCGGAGCGGGCGGAGCTGCAGTTGAAAATCACAGAGCTGCAGTTTCCTCGCTCCGTGGATTCCGGGAGTGGGTGGGTTGCCGAACAGGGTGTACATAATGAAAAATAGTTAATGCAAAATAGTGTGGGCAAGAGCTAAATCCGAGCACAAACCACTTATTGATATTTCACACACTACCCTTCTGATTTATATTACCGAGTGTTGGGAACAAGTGCCTA
>NW_021285117.1:62728-81527 GCF_002162155.2 Triticum dicoccoides
TTCTACTAAAAATTGTACAAGATGACAGTTTGAAGCAACAATCTAGCTTTTAGAACTAAACAACATAGCAAGAAGAGTATAATATCAACGCAAAGAATAACTTGCAAGGAAGTAAGAGCTCAAGGGTTAGATAATGCAAACACATGGGACACGGCGATATTTTTCATGTGGTTCAGATAGCTGGCGATATCGACTCCACGTTATGGAGTCTTTGAGAAAAATGGTTTCAAGATCACAAGGATCACGATTGGGTCACCAACTAAGTGACCGAAGAAGCACAATCAACCTATTAAATCATGGCTTGCACCAAGCAGCCTCACTAAGGGGTAGATCTTGGCACATAGAAGACGATCTCTAGGCTTTGTAGGAACTCTTGGTTCCATGACAACTTGATAATTGAAGGCTATCAAGTGACTCATAACTGTCCTGGTGGCACGCACCCTCCAAGAGTAACAACAAAGCCTAGTCACTAGGTAGTACTCCTCAAAACATCTTCCATCAAAGCTCTTCACAAGAACCCATAAAAGTTCTCCAAACACACAAAGGTTATGAATGGTGTAAGATGGGAGGAACAACAGGTAGGGGTTCAAGAACAAGGGAGGAACTTGTGCCTCAAAGCAGAGAGGAAGTGTTCAAGGAATCACCCAAAACAATCCTCCTTTATCTTCTCTTCTTGCTTGGAGGTCTCTCCTTCAACACTTCGACTAGCGGTAGTTGGAATGGAGTGGAATGACTTCAAGTTTCTTGTCACACCAAGGGGTATCCATGTCCATATATAGAGTTCGGCATAAATCTGAATGTTACCTTGAAAAAGTAATTCGCCCAGAAGAACCGGGAATAATCTCAAAATTAGTGGACACGTTCAAAATTTGAATTGTGAGAGCAAAACATGTAAGCCTCGCAGAAAACATAGCACTCGGAAGCACTAGGAAGAAAATTGACGAGGGTTCTCTACAATAAAGTTAGATCTTTTCTTCATTCAAGGAACTAGCTCGGAAGTACCACGTAAATCTTACTGTTTCTCAGTAGGAATTTTGGAAGATTAGAATCCTTAGGAATTTTCTATGTTGGTTGTTTGATTCTCAGCTTGAATTCGATAGGGATTTTTTCTAACGAATTATTCTGATGATTGAATCCTATAAGAAAAAAATTCTACAGGAATTTCTTCCCGATGAATTATTTGTATTATATTTCATATGGAATCTAACATCACTCCAACTACTTTTTAGAATTCCTTTGTTTGTCCCTGTCACTAAACACTGTTTGCTAATCCTATAGGATATAAGTGGGCATGTCACTCCATCATGTATTTTTTTCTTTTCCTGCATTTTAAAATTCCTACGAATAAAAGAGGCCATGAAATTGGAAGACAAGAGGTAATACAATTAAGCACTAATTTAGCCTACCAAACAACATATGTTCTATACAACATGTCTCGTGCACCCATATCATGTAGTCCACCAAAAACACATCTCAGCTCATCCTTGCACCGGCTCAACCAGGCTACACTCACCCAAGAATCCCCATGTGATGCAGACTAGAGCCACCAAGACAACCAAACATACCCATAGTGTATGAGGCTATAAGGGAGCATGGCCCTGGCCCTAGGTACATGCTTTGAACTCAACTATTCCCACTAGCTTGGCAAATGAGTGAGCGTAGTTGTTGAGATGAGAAAATGACAATGGAGCAGAGGAGACAAAGATATATACCAAATCTCTTTGGATAAAGTGCTATTAAGGCTCAGGTATGAAGCAAATTCTAGGACTTGGTCACAAAATTAACAGATGAATAACCAATGCGGTCACCAACCTTCTGTAAAGTTAACATGACTTATCCTTATAAAGGATGCACCTTCCATATAGTCTTCTTCAAGTAGCCTCCAAGCTATGTTATTGGGGTAATATTGGCTGCCAAACTAACGAGAACAGAGATGAGAGAGTGAGAGGGAGAGAGAGAGAGTTATGATGGGTTAGAAATGTGAATGGGAGGTATATAAAAACAAATTATCAGTTGAAAAGAGAAATAATGCAAAAGTAGCTCAATGCTACTAATTTTTGGGAGCAGAATATTCTACTAAACCATGGTTGAGCATAATCATAGCCAATTGTCATGTACATCATTGAATAGGAGTTGTCCGATTAAAAACTTATTTTCTTTAGATAGACGTCAATATATTAATATCAAGACGATGCTTTTTTTGATAAAGAGTATATACTAATATCGTGACGATACTAAGTACATCATTGTATATATGCAAATTATTGTGGTCAAGAGCTAAATCCGAGCACAAACCACTTATTGATATCTCACGCACTACTCTTCTGATTATATTACCAAGTGTTTGGATGAGGTATCCGAAATTCTACTATGAATTTTACAAGATAACAGTTTGAATCAACAATCTAGGAGTAGAACTTGTAGAACTAAACAACCTAGCAAGCAAAGTATAATAGCAATGGAAGGAGTAATTCGCAAGGAAGTAAGAGTTCAATGGTTAGGGAATGCAAACACAAGGTACGCGATGATACTTTTCCCATGGTTTGGATACTTGGCGATATCCTACTCCACATTGATGGAGTCTTTGAACCAATTTGTTTTAAGATCACAAGGATCTCAATTGTGTCACTACCCAAGTGACTGATGAAGGAAATCAACCTATTACATCATGGCTTGCACCAAGAAGCCTCGCTAAGCGGTAGATCTCAACACTTGGAAGACGATCTTCAGACTTTGTACGAACTCTTGATTCCATCACAACTTGATAGTTGAAGACTACCAAGTGACTCATAACCATCTAAGTGTAACAAGCATAACAAAGTCACTTGGTAGTACTCAAAAGCATCTTCCAATAAAGCTCTTCTCAAGAACCCCTAAATTTTCTCTCTCTCACACACACACAAAAGTAATGAATGGTGTAAGAAGGGAGGAACAATAGGTAGGCGTTCAATAATAAGGAGGAGCTTCTGCCTCAAAGCAGAGAGAAAAGTGTTCATGGAATCACCCAAAACAATCTTCCTTTCTCTTATCTTCTTGTTTGGACCTCTCTTCTTCCCAATTTGAACTTGCGGTAGATAGAGCTGTCCTAAAAAAGGAACTATGTATAAATTACAAAGTCCTAGCTCAAAGGTACCAGGTGGAATTGCTCGGAGGACTAGACATATGTTGAAGCAAACCGAAGGATGTTTGGATATACCATGTGAAAAGTTATGCTTGGACACACCAAAGCGAATAAAGAACGTAAGGAAACTTGACTCGACAATGCTGGAATAAAAGGAGCTACAGTTCTACCATGTGGAAAGTTGAGCTTGCTCGCTACGGTTTAACTCACTGGGAGAGGCTCGATAATACAGGTGGAGAAAACACAATGGTATCAGGGCTTCCAAAAAACAAACATATATAGTTGCTAATGTGAATCTTGGAGGATGTTTGGATTGTGATCTTATCTTGGAGTTCCAACCAAAGTACCCTTGCTTGTGTCCCCCTTGATAATACACGGTTGTCATACACTCAATGTAAATCTTTTATTCAATGTACAAGGTAGCGCCCCAAATAGCAGAAGCAAAATGTCCGTAGTGATCCTTGGGGCTCGTGCCATCCCACGAGCCAGATCATGCGGGTGTCGACCTAGCTAGCTCTGTTAGTCGAGTTGACCCGCTACTACTTCTTGAGCTTGTGTTGGTTTTTCCCTTGAAGAGGAAAGGGTGATGCAGCAAAGTAGAGATAAATATTTCCCTCAGTTTGAGAATCAAAGTATCAATGCAGTAGGAGACAATGCACAAATCACCGAATACCTGCTCAAACAATCAAACAAACTTGCACCCAACGCAATAAAGGGGTTGTCAATCCCTTCATGGTTACTTGCAAAAGTAAGATTTGATAGAGATACATAAACGATAAAGTAAATATTTTTGGTATTTTTGGTTTATAGATCGGAAAGTAAAAGATTGCAAGAATAGTAGATCGGAAACTTGTATGATGGAAAAGAGACTTTATATGATGGAAAAGAAACCTGGGGGGCATGGGTTTCACTAGAGGCTTATCTCAAGATAGAAAATAATACGATGGGTGAACAAATTACTGCCGAGCATAGAAAAGCACAAAATTATGACGATATCTAATTAAGGCAATGATCATGAACATAGGCATCACGTCCATGTCAAGTAGACCGAAACGATTCTGCATCTACTACTATTACTCCACACATCGACCACTATCCAACATGCATCTAGAGTATTAAGTTCATAAAGAACGGAGTAACGCATTAAGTAAGATGACATGATGTAGAGGAATTAACTCAAGCAATATGATGAAAACCCCACCTTTTTATCCTCGATGGCAACAAATACAATACATGCTTTGCTGCCCCTACTGTCACTGGGAAAGGACACCGCAATATTGAACCCAAAGCTAAGCACTTCTCCCATTGCAAGAAGAACCAATCTAGTTGGCCAAACCAAACCGATGATTCAAAGAGACTTACAAAGACATCAAATCATGCATATAAGAATTCAGAGGAGATTCAAATAATATTCATAGATAAGCTGATCATAAATCCACAATTCATCGGATCTCGCCAAACACACCGCAAAAAATTATTACATCGAATAGATCTCCAAGAACATCGAGGAGAACATGTAATTGAGAATCAAAGAGAGAGAATAAGCCATCTAGCTACTAGCTATGGACCCGTAGATCTGAGGTAAACAACTCACGCTTCATCAGAAGGGCAATAGTGTTGATGTAGAAGACCTCCATGATCGAATCCCCCTCCGGCAGGACGCCGGAAAAGGCCCCTAGATGGGATCTCACGGGTACAAAAGGTTGCGGCGGTGGAAAAGTATTTTCCGTTGATGCCTCTGGTGTTTTGGGGGTATAAGAGTATATATAGACGAAAGAATTAGGTTAGGAGACCCATGAGGGGCCCACAAGACAGGGGCATGCCCTACCCAGCAGGGCGCGCCCTCCACCATTGTGGCCACCTCGAGGCTCCTCCGACTTCATCTCCAAGTTTCCTGGTTTGCTTCTGGCTCAAAAAAGATCATCACGAAAGTTTTATTCCATTTGGACTCCGTTTGGTATTCCTTTTCTGCGAAACTCTAAAACAGGGGAAAACCGGAACTGGCACTGGGCTCTAGGTTAATAGGTTAGTTCCAAAATAATATAAAATAGCATAATAATACATATAAAACATCCAAAACAAATAATATAATAGTATGAAACAATAAAAAATTATAGATACGTTGGAGACGTATCACCCACTAAAGCATGTCATCCCACGACCAGGTTAAGTGAAACCCAAGGGCAAAGGCACCTAGTCAACTAGCTAATGTGCACAAGCGGTCGGTGTGCAAACTTCTAACATGGACCGGTTATTAAACAAAAAGGCTTTGCCATGGCACCAAAAATCGTTTGCCGTAGCAGCAAAACTGCAATCCAGTGTTCATTGCAACAGTCACAACGTCCCGAAACGTGATGAACTGAATCAGCACATGGGTCGTTTGCCCGTGCATCGTCAGACAACCCTTCCAAAATGAGCCTCCTGTTGATCATCCACGCATGGACTTTGACCCCAAACAAGTGGTGCAATCTCATACTCCGTAGTCTGTACTGCCATTGATCCTCCTGTCTTTCCAGAACACGGCCTTGTTCCAGTTTCCAATTTTGGCAAGTTCAAGGCTGTAGAAAATGGCATGGGCTTTGAGATCAGGATTCATGGCCAGCCCTTGCCAAGGCTTGGGAGGGGTTTGTGCGGTGCATCCATTCCTAGTGAGCCCTTAGTGCAAGTCCGTGTAGGTCCAGGTTTCTAATCCCCAGTCCGTCATAGCGTTTAGCTTGCAAACCTGAGGCCAAGCAACCAAGCACTTCCCTCCTTGAACTCCATCGGTGTCAACACAGAAAAATATTAGGTTCAATCTTGATATTTGTATCAGCATGTTTGTTTTCTTTAGGCATGTAGTATAGGATCAGGACTTGCAGTCGATGAAGGTGGAGCGGAGACGTGGGAAGAAGGCGAGATGCCAAGCCGCCGTGCGAGACAGCGAGCACGGCGAGATGCCGATGGCAGCGACAGGCTCCAAAGCCGCGAGAGGCAGCACGGCCGTGTGATGTGGCAAGCACGTGAAGGGTTGGAGCCGGTTAAGCACTTAGATGAAGCCAAGTGATTTTGTTAGTTAGTTAGCTGCACACATGCTGAGTACGGCCAGGTTGTTGTGGCGTTGGGAGAAGCTACATTTCTGCGTGCATGTAGATAGTGGTTAGCATCATGCATGGAGTTAGTTAGTGGGCTTGGTGATGGCCGGGTGATTAGAGGATAAGGGCCACGAAGTAGTAGTGGCCTAAGTCATGCGGCTTGTGTGCCAGCCTGGTGTATATATATGTGTTGACGTGAGTAATGAAAGTTGAAGCGGAGAGGGGAGGATGAGAAAAACCATGTAGCACATGTGTTCTCGCCGGGGGGGAGAAGGAAAGCCTTTCCTCTCCTTGGTGAAGTGTAGGTCTGTGTGTGTATTCTCATGTGTTGTTGAGAGAAACCAAGAGAGGAACTTGAGAGAGATGGAGGTTGAGCTGTGAGAGGCAGCCAAGAGGAAGAAGAAGCGGCGATGCGAGGAGACGCGGCGCCAACAAACAAGGCCCTGAGCTACATCTCCAGCTGTTTTTCGGAGCTTCAGATGTCGGAGGTGGTGCGTGGAGTGAAAACAGAACTCATGAACTAGGAACTACTTCAAATTTGTTACTGAACCAGTCATTCTCTTAAGAGTTTTTTTCACTCCAGGCCCTATTTTAAGACTAAATTGTCGTCTTGAGCATCTTCTCTGAACAGGAGTAAATTATGGTCTCACAGAAAAAGGCGCATATTTGACCTGGTCTATTCTTGCCATGCGTCACTTTAACAGCTTTGGAGCGCTGAGACAATATGCCTTTTTTTCTTATCCCTTCCAAAAATTTGGAAACCAGGCGGAAAGTTCAGTTACCGCCCCGTAGCAGTGTTTCCATATATCCCACGAGAGATCGCCTTTGTGAGCAAAAAATCCCGAATTTTTTAATTTGAATAAATTTTGTTCAGATTAAACACCCATTAAAGGGAACGTCTTGTAACCGCCCAGTATTTTCCGGTTACCACAGTAACTGGAAATCTTGGTGCCCCACGATATTATTTTTTTTTTGCATCCGGAATCCAAAACCTTGATCTTTCTCGGATCTAAACATCGAAACATAGTTTCTTTTCTGACATGGAAAACGTCATGCCACTGAAATACCTAGATGTTGTTGCTATTTCTTGAGCTTGCGTTGATTTTTCCCTTGAAGAGGAAAGGGTGTTGCAGTAAAGTAAAGATGATTATTTCCCTCGGTTAAGAACCAAGGTATCAATCCAGTAGGAGTTACACGGAAGTCTCCAGTAGATGCACCTACAGAAACAAATAAATACTTGCACTCAACATGATAAAGAGGTTGTCAATCCCTTCACGGTTACTTGCAAGGAGAGCCACAGTACTATATATGTGTGGCATAGGGCCGCGGTACTGTCGCTTACAAGTGGTACTACCGCTCTAGAGAGCAGTATTACCGCTCTAGAGAGCAGTACTACCGCTTGAGGCTTTCAAGAACACAACAGAGAAAACAGAGGATGCAATAAAGCCTAAACTGCCACAACTTCTGCAAATGAACTCCGAATTGAGCAAACTCAAGCTTGTTGGACAGATGACGACAAGAAGCATCCAAACAACAACTAGTTAGTAAGAAGTGGCATGGGAGGTATGCCTAAGATATAGAGGAGAGAAAACTCCAACCGAGAAGAACTGGCATAACCTACAACATCGGAAACATCAAAGAAGATGCATGTGAATTCTATTTTCAATGAACTCGAGCTTATCATGAAGATGACCATAAGCTCTAAAACTCACAAAGAGAAACACCAAACAAGAACCAAGAAAGATGATGCAAGTATGCAATGGTTTGAGCTCTCTACGAATGATATGATCAAGCTACCAACTTGAGAGCCCCCTTTGATAGTACGACATTCAATCCTATAACACGGTCTCCCAACTACCATAATGAGACCGGTAAAATAGAAAACCTTTCAACAGCAAACCTTTGCCTTGCGCATGATCCACTTGAGCTAGATGATGACGATCTTGTCCTCCTCAAGATGGACCACCTTTCTTGATTGTGTTGGGTCAATGAAGACTAGTTGATTGCTCCCCCGTACTCCACTATGGGTGATCCACTCTTCGGCACATCTTCACAAGCCCATTGTCACCACAATGAACGGCAAGCTTCAAGCACTTGATCTCTTCGCGATGCTCCACTTGAACTTGCACACCGTAGTCTTGATGACGATCACCACTGGATGTCATCCTCTCCATGGGTTGTATTGATATCTTCCTCTTGACGCAAGCCCATGGAAACATACCTAACCCCACATATAACTCCCATGTAGACCATGGGTTAGTACACAAAGCGTAATGGACAATGCTTACCATACTGTGGGATCACTTGATCCCTCTCGGTACATCTTCTACGCTTTGTGTGTTGATCAACTTGAATCACTCTCTGTACTTAGTCTTGATCAACCTTGAATCTTTCCAACTCTCTTCATTTGGATGATGTCTTGAAGGTAAACATGAATGATCACACAATCTTCTTCTTCAAGACATGCTAGCAATAAGCTCAACACTCACATGACCAATCTTTGGATAATTCCTTAATATCACCTTGGTCAACTCATAAGTCCTTGAAACCAACACATGGACTTCAAAAAATGTCTATGGACAAATCCTTCAAATATAACTCAATGCAAGCATTAGTCCATAGAGAATGTCATCAATTACCAAAACCACACATGGGGGCACCACATGTTCTTTCAATCTCCCCCATTTTGGTAATTGATGACAATCACTTTCAGGAGAGTTTATATAAGGAATTATGCATCACCATAAAATGTAACAACCAATAATATATGCATGCGTATGAGATGCAAATGCTTAGGAACAAAACCAAAGCAAGAAATAACTCTCTAAACTTCTCCACAAAACTGTCTGAAACTTCTCCCCCATTGGCATCGATTCACTATCTAGCCTGGACTTAATTAGTATGTTCTCAACAAGTACAGACTAGTAATGATTCATGTTTCATGGAATATGGTAACTAACGTGCACAAATCACATCGCATCAAATCATATTCAATTGCTATTTCAAGCATGTGGTAACTGACATTAGAAAACAAAGTGTTTTTGTATTTCTGGGATTTTTTATTTTTTGGCACAAAGGATTAGCACAGAAATGATGAAACATAATTGTCTCAATAGGATCGGTTTATTAACCTAAGCAGCACACTTAAGTCAACAAACTAGGTCTAGAAGTCATATTCATTCCTAGATTAAGATGCACTGGGTGCGAGACAAGATATAAAACACGAGTGTACAACCGTGCCTAATTAAAAAAAGAGATCCTCACTTAAGGCGAGAAACTCACTACTAAGCAGCTTTTATTTGAGAAAAGGTTCGAATCAGAAAAGTTTATCGGGCACTTGTTGATGAATTTCAACATGGTGAAGGAACCAAGTGGCTTATGTGTGGGTCCTTAAACGGTTGGCACCATACCGTACATGTCAACACATAAGGCCCAAACCCCTATGAAAATAAAAAGTATCGATTCGGTATACGGCGGGGTTCGTATACCAACAGGAAAAAGGAAACATAATTGCTAAAGAGAATTATTGGTCAGGAGCTTTGAAGTTAAATAATAAAATTTAGGAAGCAAATAATCGGTAAAAATACACCTCGGTGACCTCATACGTCGAAAATGAATCAATTGGAGGGTTTTCCTGCCAGGTACGAGTGGCGGCACAACCAGGTGTGGTCGTACTTGATGTCGTCGTCCCTTCTGGTAGTCGACGTGGAGCGTCGTCCTTCGGTACGAGTGCAGGTACGAGCACAAACACTTGTACCAGACGCTGTCTTTGAATATGGAGGTTTCTATTTGTCGGGGTTGTCTTCAGATACGAGCAGAAGTACGAGCGTGAGCGCTCGTACCACACCCCGTCGATCGCTCTGTAGAGATTCTCTTGCATGGCCTGCAGTTCTACGACCACAAGCATGAGCACGAGCACTCATACCGCAGACTGTCTTTCATTCTGGACCTTATGTTGCTCACAGCCATGAGCTGATATGAGCATGGGTACGACCAGGGCAGTCCTATTCTACGCCGTCATTTTTTCTGGAGCTGCCGAACTTCATAAAAATTGTTGTGCTCCCTCCTCACGTTAGTCACATATGAGGAGGTATGCAAAAAAGTTCAAGATACTAAAACCCTAAAAAAGTAGGCTAGCTAGCTAGCTTCAGCTGAAGATGAACTAAAACGATGTGGACTAGGTTAAGCCGAAAACTCTATTTAGTGACACAAGACACAGTGTAATAGCAACAAATATGGTATGTTTTCTACCAATGTGCCTGAAGAAACACGGATCTAATCATATCATTCAGACAGAAAGATATGATCATATTCAGTTTTGCTTTGATAATATACCAGAAGTGTCCTTCCCTCCATAAATTTCTAAAAGCTATGGTTCTTTGTAAGATTAACATGTTTGGAACGTTATGAAAAAGAGCTACAAAAAACATGCAAACATCATGATTTGACCTGGTTGTCTAAAATTTGCAGAAAAAATAGGCACGATATATATAAAAGTATGAGACACAAATGATTAATTCCTGACACGAAGTTGTTAACACATAATAAGTATCCAAAGATCACTAACCTGAATTTTTCCTGTAGGTATGACAGCCAAATCATCAGATAAAAACGCTTCGATAACCTCTATATTACCGTACTGCATTGTAAACTTGTCACGTATAGATGCAACTAGAACCATAAGCGCGCTTTGCCGCGCCGTTTTCTTTTCATTGATGAGAGATTTACAGGTAACAGAACTGGTGTCAGTCATCAACAGTATCATTGGTTGCGGTAGTCTTGCTGCATAATTAGAGCGTGAAGCAGAAGCAGTCATGAAGCTGTTCAGTTTTGAGGCTGCAGTACTACAAGCGTTACGTATTCTTCTTCCTCTTTTTTTGTGTGAAAATAAATAGAGAATGTGTTTGTGGCAATTGTTGGTTCTCAGCTCCCATGTTGTCTTCACTTAGCATCCAGTTCCAACTAAATATAATGTGTATTGCATGGCGCTGTATCACATTCCATGGTACTACAACGAACGAACGTATAGGACAAACCCCAAGCTGGGAGTACAGCAAGAAGTGCTCTCTATTACTACAACATTATTGTTCTGCTGTATTCACCGAGTGGCCCACTTTGTGTTTTAGCAGAAAATATGCATTAACGACAAAGGGAATAAATAAATAAAAAGGCCAGCTCACAGATTTGTAAACCTGGGAGTTGCCACTTCATAGTGACTGCACTATCTCTGCTCTGAATAAATACACTCGGTCGTTGTTTGTTGTTGCCGTCCTTTCTTTGGCTTCAGTTTGCAGAGCACAACAACCAAGCCATCATCCGTTTCCAGCTGCAATTTCCGATGATACACCAAAAAGCAATGAATCTGCATTTGCCATGAGGTGCTAAATTGAGTGAGTTCCAACAGTGAAAAACGCATGTTCAATCATAAGAAAAGATAAATGCAGTCACAACAGATTTAACATTTCAAGTCCCCCAAAGATCACATTGAGCACCCACAATCGATGTGCTCGAGCCGCAACAGATGGTTATGCAGGCTGGGTCGTCTGCCCTATTCCGCCGAGGCCACAACAACTTCACCCTGGCAGCATCGCCCTGGAGTTGTTGTTTCCGTAGTCCCCCGATAGTCCCTCCTGGAGATTATGGCCACGTTGGTTACATCCACCAGTGCCATGACCAACCAGTCCATGAGCCACCATGTCGGCCTCGCCACCCGATCCTCGCTACATTGGATCTTGGCACATGACCACCTAGCAGCTCCATACTCAGGTATCTACTAGAGCAAGCAAATCAATACCCCTATGACAAAATGATAAAGCATTTGAGTCAGGCAACTTAGGAAACTATGTTCTAAACATAAAAATGTAGACAAATAACTCATTTGATCATCATAAGAAAATTTAGTAGTCCTGTTCAAGGATTTTTGTCCTTTCCTGGCTTGGATGTGTCCTCATAAGGAGTCCACGTCAGGAAGTTATGCCACTTTAACTTTACAAAGGGAAATTGACTCAAAATGGTTGTAATGATCATACGAAACCTGAATTAAAGCGAACACTCCTTTCCTTCCATAAAAAGGGAGGAATGTTGGACCAAACCTTGCATAATCCATTTGAAATATAAGGAAGAAATAAACAAACTATTGAAGTACCCGAAGAAAGCAGATGATGCTTAATTTGCGAACCAAAACAGAAATACACATAATTTCATGCAAGTTTCAGAGATTTATGTGTAAACTAATTTATAAGTTTATACAACCTCACATAAGTTCGAATTCATTGTTTAAATGCAACCATAATTTAGAGCCGCATCACTTTCATCTTGACAATAAAAAAAATAGACCACTCATCAAAATCCAGAACAAAACCAATAGTAAAATCATGTAAACTAACAAAATCAAGATTAGGCTAATGTGGCAGGAGCCTAGGAGCTTTGGGATAGGTGGCTGTAAAAAAAAGTGTATAAATTAAGATGTCGAAGATACCAATCTCATGCCCATCTGCATACTGAAAGTAGCAGACATTGTTAAGCATATTGTCATGCATAAAGCAGCGCCTCATACAACAGGCATTTTTTTTTCTCAAACCATTTGAACAATGATCTACCATACCCTAAAAATATGCGCGCAAGTACCAATGAGTACAACAACAGAACAACGTAAATACAAATGTTCCAAATTTCCACCATGAACACGTAAGCATTTCTGAATCCCACCTCTACTCGTTGTTAACTAATTTACGTGTAATTAGGATTACATTAAACCTTTAACGTGGTTTTCATTTACTGAAAGCATTTGTGATCAAATTGCACATGCTTATGAATTAGATATGAATGCATGGATTAAATATCTAATTCTTCATTCCAGCAGAGCTTACTTGTATCATTTGCAGCATTTAAACTATTGAACAGCATCATCGAATTAATGATGACTCTATATAGCAATACAATCATAAGAAAAAAAATAGAGGGCCTCCAACCAAGAATCTGAAAAGAAATTATGTTTCTATTAGTAGCAACCGATACTACGGAGATCAAGAGGAACCCTTCGCAAGCAGTACTGAAATTAGAAAGCTTTAAACTGGTCGTTCCCGCAATCCATAGCAATAAAAACATTGCCCAACAACGTGTAAGCATCAGCCTCAAAATGGAAATTACTGAGATGTCACGCATCACAGTGTGAGAAGGGGATTAAACCATCAAATATAAATGCATGCCATCATTTTGCGTGCTCGCAAGTATCTATACTTGTAAAGAAAATCAAGCTCTTAAAATATGAAGGTATTCTTATGATCAGTATTGTTCATCAATCATCATCATCATAGGCCTAAAGGACAAAAAACTTTAAGTATCTCTGGACTACTATAACTCTATAACAGCAGGAGGAGAAAAATGGCTATAAAAATGCACAGTTCTAATAGTAGGACAAAGAATCTGCTCGCAATAATAACTGGAAGTAACTGACTGAATCTTCAGATAAGTGCGGAAAAAAATTGTGTCCTCTTTAAAATAATTGAGACAAAAGTTTTTCTTAGAAGTCACATATCAGAACACGACATGATATTGGCACAAATATGTTTTATGTGTTGTCAGACCAGTTTGGCATTCCAACAAATTTGTGATGCCAGGTTCGACTTGGTTTCCATGAACAATTTCACCATCAAGAATGGGACCAAGATTTTGGTTACCGAATGAGGCAATTTTACCGAGGGGGACGGGTAAACGTGGTTACCACGGTTACCGGGAAATACCGAGAAATACCGAGAGTATTTCGAACGAATGTTATAGTTGAATTTTGAATTCAAATAAATGAATGAACGAACATTCGAACCAGAGACCTGTCAAAACAGGAACTAGGTTGCTACGAACACGTCGGAATCAACTCTCATGGCATTAATTAGATCCTATGCACTTTACTACAAATAGAGCGTTTAAATTCAAAAATTTCAAAAAAATGGTACTTTTTGCTCGGTATAAGGATTTATTGAGGGGCTCGGAAATATGCGGTAACCATGGGAAATCTTGAAATTTCGACCGGTAACCAAAACCTTGAATGGGACTCAGTAGCTACAAAGATGTAATTTGATATTACACAAAGTAGTATGGTGCTGAAACCTAGAAACTTAATTGTTACCAGTTCATATTTGTTATGCGTATAATGTAATCCAGACCAAAGCTGATAACAGTTCTAACAGTTGCAAGTCACAAAAAAATCATTACATGAAAATTCACAAAGCTTTACATAAAATTGATTCATGTGAACTAACACAATACACCGTGTCCTCGATGTAACAAACTCTTATAATCTAAACTGCATGCCATATCTTAATTTCCTATGTCATTCACTGAAAATTTTAAAAGGTTATTACAAAATCTCATGATGTGGATGCTATCTATAACTCAGCAAGCAGTGCGAATAAGAGGTTTTGCACATACCATTTGGACACGGGCCAGCTCCCGGAGTACCGAGCAGTGACCGCTTCCTGTCGCGACCATGGGCTGCCTTGGTTGCCCACCACAATAGAAGCTTCTCACCTGAGTGAGCAGCCCGTCACACATCTTCTTGTGCATGAGTTCGCAGCACCGCAAGTCATCCCATTTCTTCCACCCTGTAGAGAGGATAGTGGGAAACAGGGATTTATGAGCAGTGCATCATACAGCAGCAGACTGGCGGCGGCGACATCCACACACAACTGTCGATCTGATGTCCCGTCCAGGAGCGCCCAGCCCCAAAGCTCATGGTTTCCAACGTCATGCCTTCAAGACTCCTTGTCCCCGACCTTGGCATGGCGCCACCGTCGTCCATGGCTACCAAACGCTATGCCTGAATCCCCGTCTGCCCAGGAAGTAGACAGGGAGGGGATGGAGAGAGAGAACGGCCGCCTCAAAGAGAAGGGATCGGGATGATTGGGGGAGAGACAGCCACGGGAGAGGCAATTGGTGAGGCGTATGGTGAGGCGATGCGAGCGGAGGGAGAGCGAGGTGCAGCAGATCTTGCGAGGCGAGGGGATAAGGCGGTGGGTGGTGGGACCATGCGCTGACGTGTGGAGCCCATGAGGTAAAAAACACCAGATCGCTCCCTGGGCTCTATTTCCTGGGAGCTTAGTAACTGTACTGATTCCTCCTGTAACTATATAGTATACAATTATGATAAAATCATGCTAGGGAATTTATTTGTTTCACCTATTTCTGAGTTTCTCTACAGAGAACTGAAATATACATTTTTTTAATGAAAAGTAGGAGAAGAACTTTCAGACTTCTTAGGGAAAAGAATCACAGATGGAGAGATGGACAGCTACCAAGAGCTACCAATTAAGAAAAAAAAACATAGATGTGCGTGCATACAGGTATTGTAGTTGTACATACCTCATTCATATTATCACAGACCTCACTGACCCCTTGTATGTATCGATGTATGCCCATACAAGCATAAACCAAATAAAATATCTCTTAACTAGTAATCTTGTGTGTGTTTGATCACGTGTTGACTGCTGATGTGAATGTTGATGTACGTGGTTCTGAACACCACGTATACAGCAATGGCTATGAATGTTGTGGGCTACCGTGAATACATGTTTGACGCCCACGAACGCCCGCAATACATGATGTAAACTGCGAACCCTAGAAATAAGATTGGGAACACGGCATATACATCAATGGCTATGGAAAGTGTGGGCTATTGTGAATCCATCTTTGACGTTCACAAACGCCGGTAATACATGATGTAGACACTAAACAGCGAACCCAAGAAACTGAGATTGGGAAGAGTAGCGCTTAGATTGACTCCCTTGAGCCGTGGTGAAATCGACGTAGCAAAGAAATCATGAATTACAGGGAGCGAGGGAGGAGAATCCAACGGTGGCTATTGGGTCAAAGCTGAAGGCAAGATCGAGAAGACGCGCGAGGAAAGAGGAGGCGGCATGTGCTGCCCAGAGACGGGGCTGTACATAAGGACGATAACACGAGGTTGGAGCCTTCAAGCTTTCGTCCTTACCTGCGAGCCTAGATCCAGCTAGGGGCAGAAAAGCGCAAGCTGTCAGTAAAAAAGGATCCCGTGCTCGCCGTCATTGGGGAGGCACCCACTGAACATAGATTAAAGGAGATGAAACGTGAGAGATTGGGAGAGGGGCAGATGGCAAGGCCATGTGTACGTGAGAGGAGAGGATGTTGGGGCGTTTTGGGGTGGATAAGATGGAGAGACGTGAGAGATTGGGAAAGGATGTTGGGTGTATTGGCAATAAAAGATTATTGTATTGGCAACAAGGTTGGGTGTATGTGAGACGTGAGAGATTGGAAAAGGAGGTTGTGTGTACGTTAGAGGAGATGAGGAGATAGTTGATGGGTTAATCTACACCGTAATAATTTGATTCCATCAGATTAACGACTCGTAAAATCTAATTAACATGAAAATTTCTATGAAGTGCCAAATTAGTATAGGCATAGATTTCATATGGAATCTAACATTCACTCCTACTTCTTTTTACAATTCCATTGTTTTTCCCCTGTCACAAAATACGGTTTGCTAATCCTACATAATATATGTGGGCATGACTCCATTCATGTTTTTTTTTGGTCATGTCTACTAAAATTCCTACGAATGAAAGAGGCCCTGAAATTGGAAGAGAAGAGGTAACACAATTTAGCAATAATGCAGCCTACGAAACAACATATGTTTTATACGACATGTCTCGTGCACCCATATCATGCAGTCCGCCAAACACACATCTCAGCTCATCCTTGCACCCGCTCAACCATGCCATGCTCACCCAAGAATCCCCATGTGATGCAGGCTAGAGCCAGCTAGACAACCAAACATGCCCATAGTGTATGAGGCTGCAATAGCCATGGCCCAAGGTACATGCTCTAAACTCAACCATCTCCCACTAGCTTGGCATATGAGTGAGTGTAGTTGTTGAGGTGAGCAATTGACAATGGAGCAGTGGACACAAACATATATAGCCAAATCTCTTTGGATAAAGGCGTATTAATGCTCAGGTACGGAGCAAATTCTAGGACATGGTCACAAAATTAACATATGAAAAGCCAATATGGTTCCGTTGAGTAAACATGACTTATCCTTATAGGATGCACCTCCCATATATTCTTCTTCGGGTAGCCTCCAAGCTATGTTATTGGGATAATATTGACTACCAAACTAGCAGAGAGAGAGAGAGAGAGGAGAGAGAGAGAGAGAGAGAGAGAGAGAGAGAGATGATGGGTTGGGATTTCAATGGGAGGCATACATAAATAAATCATTAGTTCAAAGGAGAAATGACGCAAAAATAGCTCAATTTCAGTAATGTTTGGGAGGAAAATATTCTACTAAACCATGGTCGAGCATAATCATAGCCATTTGCCATGTACATCATTGTATAGGAGGGAAGTTTGTGTTGTCCGATGATCAACAAATTTTCTTTGGTTGAAAACAATATATTAATATCAAGACAATACTAAGTACACTAACCTCTGCACTAACAAAATGAAAAGAACTAGCCAAAAAAAATAACGATGCACATAAAAAAAAGAAGACAAAAAAGACATCACACTGGAATGTCACCCAAAGGTGAACAACGAGATGCTGCAACAAGCAAAAACATCTACCACCACCCTTGACAGTATAATAAATCCAAAGAAGATTATTCAAAAGGGCCGCTTTTAGAAAGGGTATGACATACAATCACCGACGTGGTTGAATCCAGTCGTTGAAGACCAAATTAAGCTTATCATGCTTAAGAGCATGCCCGAGCAAAACAAACTCCGAGCAATGCCTTCAACAAGGAAAATGACATGTCAACACCATATTGCCAAGTATAACCAAATAAGGTCAGACCTAGGGTTTTCACCCCCGAGTATAAGACCTAGTACTCTAAGAGCGCCACCAAAGTTAATTGACGTTGTATTACCACCTCCACTTGCCACCTGGCACCTCAAACCCTCCTAGACATTCTAGCATTGAACACGAGATAATAAGTTCTGATTGTTCACGTGTCTAGCCAAGGTATCTTCAAAACAACACGGTACACCTTCAAACATAGCCGATGATGCACATAGGCCTAATCTGAACGGTTGTCATGCTTGCATAAGTCTACTACCAAGAAGTGAAAAGAATTGTTCGCCACCAACTGATAGGACGCCCACCACTACTCAACTGGGCCACACTCAACCAGGAATCCCCATGTGACACAGGCTAGAGCCATCTAGACACCAAACATGCCCATAGTGTATGACACTACAATGGGAGCATTTCACTAGTCGTACATGCTCTGAACTCAACAATCTCCCACTAGTTTAACAGATGAGCGAGTGTATTTGTTAAGGTGAGCAATTGAAAATGGAGTATACGTCACAAGAATATATGGCCAAATCTCTTTGGATAAAGGGGTATTAAAGCTCAGGTATGAAGCAAATTCTAGGACTTGGTCATTAACAGAGGAAAAACCAATGCGGTCACCAACCTTCCTAGAGTAAACATGACTTAATCTTATAAAGGATGCACCTCCCATTTGGTCTTCTTCTCGTAGCCTCCAAGCTATCTTATTGGGACAATATTGACTGCCAGACTAATGAGAAGAAAGATGAGACAAGCAGAGAGAGAGAGAGAGAGAGAGAGAGAGAG
>NW_021285118.1:0-1726 GCF_002162155.2 Triticum dicoccoides
CGAGAAGCTCTTGTACTTGACGCATAATCTCCTTCGTCTCCTCTGGATTGGTACGGTATGGTGCACGGTTTGGCAGTGAAGCACCGGGAATTAAGTCAATCTGATGCTCAATCCCTCGAATAGGCGGTAATCCCGGTGGCACGTCTTGTGGAAAGACGTCAGCGAACTCCTGCAAAATGTTAGTGACAGCAGGAGGCAAAGAGGAAGGCATGTCCTCGAATGAAAATAATGCCTCTTTGCACACAAAAGCATAGCAAACAGATTTGCTGAAATCTAGCTCATCAATATCAGATTTGGTGGCAAATAAACATGCACTTTTCAATTTAATTTCAGAAGCAACACTAGATGGTTTATTATTAGGCTTCATTTGTTGCTCAAATTCTTTTGCCACAATCTGATTTTCACTCTTGTTCGTCTCCTGTTTTGCTTTATTAGCTCTATTAATATCATCTTTCAAAATGGAATCAGGAGTCATAGGAAGCAAAGTAATACTTTTATCCTTATGAACAAGAGTATAGTGATTGTTTCTACCATGGTGTACAGAATTTTTATCAAATTGCCATGGTCTACCAAGTAATAAGGAACATGCTTGCATAGGTACCACATCACAATCAACATAATCAGCATATGTAGATATACAAAAATGCACATGAACAGTACGTGTTACCTTAACCTTGCCGCTGTTGTTGAACCATTGGATGTAGTAAGGATGTGGATGTGGTCTTGTGGTGAGAGAAAGCTTCTCGACCATCTCCATGCTAGCCAAGTTGTTGCAGCTCCCTCCGTCTATGATGACGCGCACAGAACGTTCCTTCACAACTCCCTTGGTATGGAACAAATTGTGCCTCTGATTTTGCTCAGCTTGTGTGATCTGCACACTCAAAACACGTTGAGCAACTAAACATTCATACCTGTCAGCGTCTTCAGGAGCCATGTATTGCGTCTCATGATCAGAATCATCTCCACCATGTTCTTCACGTGTAATAAGAGCCAAAGTCTCCTCATCATAGTCACTAGCGGACTCATATCCACCATCCGCGGTAGCAATCATCACACGCGGAGATTTGCATTCTCTCGCATAATGACCTCCTCCCTTACAACGACGACAAATAATATCACTTGTGTGCCCTGTTGATGCCATGGAAGAAGAAGAACTCTGTGCAGGCCCAGCAGGTGCGCTCTTGGTAGATAATGGTGGTTGTGCCTGTTTTCTTGTATCACGGCTGGAGGTGGCACCTGATGGAGGTGCTGGTGCAGTTGAAGTAGAAGATGCACGTGGTGTCCATGATGAAGGTCAGCCTGCAGAAAAGTTAGTTCGTCCCAATGCTTGTCGATCCTGCACTTCACGTTCAGCTTTACAAGCAAGATGGAATAAACGAGTGATATTAGTATACTCCTTATAGTCTAGAATGGTCTGAATCTCTCTATTTAATCCACCCAGAAAACGTGCAAGCATAGCTTCATTCTCCTCAACAATACCACATCTAATCATGCCAGTTTGTAATTCCTGATAATATTCTTCTACAGAATTTTTTCCTTGTCTTAAACGCTGCAATTTTTGAAGCAATTCACGTTGATAATATGGTGGAACCCAACGCGTACGCATAGCAGTTTTCAAAGCAGCCCAAGTAGTTGGAATAGGATATAATCTACAATGTTCAGACCACCATACACATGCAAAACTAGTGAAAGCACAAACAGCAGCAGCAACTCGTCTCTCCTCAGG
>NW_021285119.1:0-1004 GCF_002162155.2 Triticum dicoccoides
ACATCACTCTCATTACCGACATGATCATTTCACTCTAGCCCATCACCCAGATGAACCAGACCTGACACGACTCTAAGCATAGCAGGCATAGCAAGGTAGGAACAACACATACATATGGCTCAATCAATTCCTACACATGCTAGTGGGTTTCATCTAATTACTGTGGCAATGACAGGTCATGCAGAGGAAATGGGTTCAACTACCGTAGCACACAGCAGTTTGAAACGCGTTGTCTTAATGCAGTAAAAGAGAGCAAGAGCGAGAACATGGGATTGTATTGATATGATCAAATGGTTGGTTGCTTGCCTGATGGATCGATGCACGGATACGGTTCTTCGCTAGGGTAATCACGGTACTCCTCGGAGGCAGAACCTGCCGCAAAGAACACCGATACACAACTATCACCAAACAATGTGCGACAATATGATGCATGCATGAAACATGGCAATATGAGTGTGTTGGGCTAATGCAACTAAAACCAGATGGGTTTGAATCAATTTGAACCAAAGATTCAAATTTCAAACTCATAAATGGCCCTTTAAAGTGTTTTATATTGTTCTGCACTAAACCTCAAGTTAGTTTGTTTAAACATGCATGAAACTAGTACAGATGGATAGATTGGATTTTTCTGATCATTTTTCATATATAATTTGTTTGATTTGGAGCTACGGTTGAATTTATATGAATTTTTGAAGTTTGCAACAATTTCTGGAATTTATAAATCATTTTAGATTTATTTTAATTTCAGAAAAGGTTTACTGCGTCAGCATGAGGTCATGCTGACCTCAGCAAGTCAACAGACCCGGTCCAGGTCAAACCTGACGCGTGGGTCCAGGGTGTCAGTGGATAATTAACTAATTTAATTTAGTTTAAACTAATCTGGATAATTAGCAGAAGGGGGCCCCACCTGTCATTGACTCAACAGAGTCAACCAGGGCCCACCCGTGGTCAAAGTCAAAATGGCTGCACCGGCGTTTAGCCGCCGGCGAGCCCGACGCGGCGGC
>NW_021285120.1:0-1392 GCF_002162155.2 Triticum dicoccoides
GTTTAGCTTGACTTTTAATATGTTTCAAAGATTCATGATCAGAATGTATAACAAATTCTTTGGGCCATAAATAATGTTGCCATGTTTCTAAAGTCCGAACAAGAGCATATAATTCTTTATCATAAGTAGAATAATTCAGACTAGGCCCACTCAATTTTTCAGAAAAGTATGCAACAGGTTTGCCATCTTGTAATAACACACCTCCTAATCCAATTCCACTAGCATCACATTCAAGCTCAAAAGTCTTATTAAAATCAGGAAGTTGGAGTAAAGGAGCATGTGTCAACTTATCTTTCAATACCGTGAAGGCTTCTTCCTGTGCGGTACCCCAAACAAAAGGCACATCCTTCTTTGTAAGCTCGTTGAGAGGTGCAGCAATGGTGCTGAAATCTCTCACAAAACGCCTATAGAATCCAGCGAGGCCAAGAAAACTCCTCACCTGTGTGACCGTTTTGGGCTGCGGCCAACTCTCAATGGCTTCAATCTTGGCTTTGTCAACTTCAATTCCCTGTGGAGTAACAACATAGCCAAGAAAAGATACTCGGTCGGTGCAAAAGGTGCACTTCCCAAGGTTACCAAACAAACGTGCATCACGTAGAGCAATAAAAACAGCACGTAAATGTTCCAAATGTTCTTCCAAAGATCTGCTATAAATCAGTATATCATCAAAATAGACTACCACAAATCGTCCAATGAAAGCACGTAAAACTTCGTTCATTAATCTCATGAAAGTACTAGGTGCATTAGTTAACCGAAAAGGCATGACTAACCACTCATATAATCCAAACTTAGTTTTAAATGCTGTTTTCCATTCATCTCCCAATTTCATACGAATTTGATGGTAGCCACTACGCAAATCAACTTTGGAGAATATTGTAGAGCCACTCAATTCATCAAGCATATCATCTAGCCTAGGAATAGGATGACGATAACGAATAGTAATATTATTAATGCCTCTACAATCAACACACATACGTGATGTACCATCCTTTTTCGGCACTAGAATAGTAGGAACAGCACAAGGACTAAGGGATTCGCGTATATAACCTTTGTCGAGAAGCTCTTGTACTTGACGCATAATCTCCTTCGTCTCCTCTGGATTGGTACGGTATGGTGCACGGTTTGGCAGTGAAGCACCGGGAATTAAGTCAATCTGATGCTCAATCCCTCGAATAGGCGGTAATCCCGGTGGCACGTCTTGTGGAAAAACGTCAGCGAACTCCTGCAAAATGTTAGTGACAGCAGGAGGCAAAGAGGAAGGCACGTCCTCGAATGAAAATAATGCCTCTTTGCACACAAAAGCATAGCAAACAGATTTGCTGAAATCTAGCTCATCAATATCAGATTTGGTGGCAAATAAACATGCACTTTTCAATTTAATTTCAGAAGCAA
>NW_021285121.1:0-1232 GCF_002162155.2 Triticum dicoccoides
TGCTCTCTCTCACTCGCCCTCGGCTCTTCCTCCTCTCCCTCGCTCTCTCTCTCACGGCCGAACACCACCGTCGCCGCCGTTCGCCACAGCAGCCGTCTCCGGCCACCCCTCGCTCCCCCGACTAGCTCAGAAGCTCCGCCACAACCCCCTCTTCCTCCCCACCGCTTCACGGGCCTCCGGAAGCCCTGCATCGCCGCCACGTCGCCGTTCCCCTCTTCGGGCTCCGACCATCATCGCCGTCGAATTCGCCGTCTCCAGCGCGTCTCCGAGCCCGCTTCGACGCCCACTGCAACCGTGGTGAGCCCCCGAGTCGTTTCCCCCTTCTCCCCTGGTCTCTTTCGACCTCTAGGCCTTAGCCCCACCTTGGCCGAGAGCTCCACGCCGCCAGCGATGTCGCCGTCGTGGCCACGGTCACCGTAGCGCCCAACCGAGCACACTATCGTGCTCCACGCCTCACTAGGAGCACGCAGCACGCACCAACGCCTCCCCAAACCCCCTGCAACGCCGACTCCGACCGCACCCGAACTCCGGCCGCCGCTCACGAGCTCGCCGTCGACGGAACCGGCCACCCCAGGCACGGCCACCACCACCGTTCGACGCGCGGGAGCAAGAGCTCTCCAACGAGCCCAAGAACGGCCTCGCCCGTGCCCTGTAGAGCGATCCCGCATCGCGCCGCCGTCTCGGGCCTCGCCGGCGTCACGTCGCCGGTGGGTTTGACCCACTTTGACCACGGCAGGAACCCCCCTGAGTCCCTGACAGGTGGGCCCAGCCCTATAGCTAATTAGGATTAGCGCTAACCACTGTTAGTTAACCCCCTGACACTGACTAGTGGGCCCCAGCGCCACTAATTAGTAATTAGGATTAATTTAACCCTGTTTAACCCCCTGTCACTGACGTGTGGGCCCCACACGTCAGGTTTGACCTCAGCCAGCCGCAGTTGACCACTGACGTCATGCTGACGTCATGCTGGCGCAATAATTATATTTCTGGATTTAATTTAAATCAGGAAATTCCAGAATATTATTTAAACTTCAAAAATTCATAACTTTTATTCTGTAACTCCAAATTGGACAAATTATATATGAAAAATGATCAGAAAAATCCAATCTATCCATCTGTACTATTTTCATGCATGATCAAACAAGTTAAAATGATGTTTCAAGCAGAACAAGGAAAAGCACTTTAAAAGGCCATATTTGAATTTGAAATTTGAATCCTTGATTCAAATTTGT
>NW_021285122.1:0-1375 GCF_002162155.2 Triticum dicoccoides
ATCGTACATCCATTGCCGGCTCATCTTCATTACACAACACCGAATAGACCAAATTAATACAAGTTCATACATAAAGTTCATACAACACTTAAATGCAACAAACAAATAACTCTCTAGCTAAAGCATTTAAATGCAACAACAAATGCGATCAAGATCGCAACTAAGGTAACAATTGATCCAACAGCATAATGATACCAAGCCTCACTATCGATGGCATATTTTCTAATCTTTCTAATCTTCAAGCGCATTTTCTCCATCTTGATCTTGTGATCATCGATGACATCGGCAACATGCAACTCCAATTCCATCTTCTCCCCCTCAATTCTTTTCAATTTTTCTTTCAAGTACTCGTTTTCTCTTTCAACTAAATTTAACCTCTCGACAATAGGGTCGGTTGGAATTTCCGGTTCACATACCTCCTAGATAAAAATATCTATGTCAACTTGATGGGAATAATTTGTCATAAACACGAAATGCAACAAATAGTTTTAAAAGAGAATATACCACATCCGAATCATAACAAGGACGAGGGCCGACGGGGACAGATATCAAAACCATGGCACTATGTATAACAAACAACGTACGGGTAAGATAATTATACGAGTAACTATATATCCAAATCACACAAACATCAATTTTTTATATAAAATTTCATGAACAAGAGGCTCACCACAAGGTGGTGCCGGCGACGGGACGGTGCGGGCGATCGACGGTGGTTACGACGGAGATTTAGAAGGCACTAAGTAAACCACACCTACATATGCAAACTAAGTGTTATTTTTGACCTCAAATTGCATATAAATCAAATACTAGCACATATATATATTTCCTCCCAAATTACTAAACTCACAAATTAATAACTATATAAAGCATTGCAAGAGCTAATCTAGCAATGAGAGGTGAAAGGACAAAGTTGCTAACCTTTGTGATCACTTGAATGGATGGGGGCCTTCAAATCTTGACAAATTTTGGGAAAAATGTGTGATGAGCTCGAGGGGAAGAGGAAGAACAGAGAGGAGAGGAGAGGGGAAAGGGGGAAGAACAGAGCGAGTTGGACGAAGGGTTTATATGCAGGAGGACCTATAGTACCGGTTTGTGGCACGAACCGGTACTAAAGGTGCTGGAGGGGGCCTAGACTGACAACATCCTGCCACCACCCTCATTAGTACCGGTTCGTGGCAGGAACCGGTGCTAAAGGTTAGCAACGAACCGGTACTAATTAGAGCGGCCCGGCTAGCCGTTGGAACCGGCACTAATGTATACATTTGTGCCGGCTCTAATACAAACTGGCACTAATGTGCTTCACGTTTGACCCTTTTTCTACTAGTGTTGATAAACAAACTGAAACGTACTTCTTATTACATCTCCCGAATGT
>NW_021285123.1:0-758 GCF_002162155.2 Triticum dicoccoides
AAGTGGTATCAGATTTCCAGGTTGCTCGGTGAGATTTTACAGTTTTTCGTAGTTTAGATCGAGTCTGTCTTCATACCTATAGTCCACGAAAAAGCCACAAAAAAAAATTAGGGTTAGTTCATCATATCCGAACCAATCTGAGCCTTGCATAATCTTTTTAGGGTTTTGCTTTGTTGAATTTGCGGTTGCATCGTCGTGTCTAGTTGCTGGTCTTAGAGTCTAGTCTTTTAGAGTTTCGAGTTCTGGTCATAAGTTGTCACGCCGCCGCCGCACCATCATCATTGCCCCTGCCATCTACCACCACCGCACCGAATCCGTATCCATATACCACCACCAATCCGTGTCCATATACCACCACCGATCCATATCCATATACTACCACCGCTACCACCACCGCTGCCATATACCACCACCATATATCCACCACCAATCCGAGTTCTTTGCTTATTAGGTTTGTTTTCTGGATCCATCTAGATTCCGATTCGTGTTTCCTTGCCGGAGTAGGTTTCGGAAAAAAAAAAAAGAAAAGAGTCGGGTAGCCACGCTCCGTTTAGGCCCAAATTTTTCGAAAACGCATTTTTCGAAAAAAATTCTGGCTATCCTATTTTTAGGTGTTTCTGAGTGTTTTGAGACAGGTGCCATTATAGGAAGTTTTTTTTGACCCGTTTCCAGTTTTTGGTCCGGGCAGCCGAAAAAAAAAAAAATTGGTCGAAAAAATTTCGTGCCCATCCTGTCAGTTTGAGCTAGGAAGAGTTTTG
>NW_021285124.1:0-996 GCF_002162155.2 Triticum dicoccoides
CCCACGTAGGAGAGGGTTTAAGGTGAGTTAAGTCTGGGGCGTTACTGGTAACGCCCCACATAAAGGCCTTTACTATCATAAAGTCTACTTGATTACAGGCCGTTGCAGTGCAGAGTACCTCTTGACCTCCTGGTGGTCGAGTGAGTCTTAGTGGTCGAGTCCTTCAGGCCAGTCGAGTGAATCCTCGTTGGTCGACTGGAAGGCGACCTCTTCTAAGGATGTCCTGGGGTAAGTTACTTGGATCAGGTCCATGACCCTACCCTAGGTACATAACCCCATCATTAGCCCCCGAATGGATTGAGGCTTCGAGTGAAGAAGGAGTTGATGTCGTTTCCGATTAATCTTTGTGCTCCGGTTGTGCGCTGTTCTGGACCAAAGAATCCCTTTGTCGACAGGAAACAACTTGCCTTCAGTCGACTTGATCCATTCTGTTTTTTGCGTCGAGTGATCTTTCAGGCTTCGACGATCTCCGAGCGACGGATCGCCGGAAACACCGCGCCTGATAGACTGATTTGTTGCTCGCGGATTCCGCGGGATGCGAAATTTTGGGACGCGCGCGAAGCGGGGCGGACCGCGGCGTTCGGATGGGACGGGGCATGGACGCCTCGATCTCCGCGCCGCCTTTTTCGCCACGTATCCCGTCTGCATAACTGTTCTAGATATGATTAGATCGACCGGGCCCACCTGTCATCCACTCGGAAGGGACCTTATAAATGTGCCCGGCGAGGATTTCTGTGCTGCGCCTTAGCATTCTCCCCCTCTCTCTGCTTCCTTCCTCCCTGCTCAGCGTGCTCGCTCTCGCCCCCGCACCACTTCCCTTCGCGCATCTCGCCGGCGACCATGGCCAAGGAGAAGACGGCGGCGCTGGAGCGTGCAAAGAAGGCGTCGGCGTCGGAGAAGGCGAAGGGGAGATCCACCAGCCGCGGAGGGTCCTCGTCCAGATCCCGCCTGCCGAAAGGCTGGGTCCAAGGAGACTGGATCCAGTCGACCATCACT
>NW_021285125.1:0-2520 GCF_002162155.2 Triticum dicoccoides
GACGTATGTCCGTGCGTTGCTATGGAAAAAATGCAAGTAAATGAATCAACCAATTTATCTAAGCACATGCCTAATGTATGCCCTCTTTATCAATTTGTTTAGTAAATACTATGGGATTGGTCGCCAGAATAATTTTTGTGCCAACCGAATTTCATGTATGTCTTCTTCCTCTCTCGTTCATCCTCCTCCTCCCGTTGTCGCGAGCCACAATCTTGAAGCTAGGCTAACTGTTGTCTTCTTCCTCTCCTTCGGCCTCCTCCTCCCACTCCACCGGCCTAACCGTAGTCCCCTGCGTACTTTGAGCCGATATCGAGACTCATCAGCCAAGGCCGATCATCATCATGACTTCATATTATAGAGTTGTAGATGTCCTTAACATGACTGAAACTGATTGACCAATGGTAGAACTGCCCTTAATATTTTGGGAGGACTGATGGTTTTAGTTTGTTCCTTTAGCCACTCAGTTTTTGGGACTTGTACTATATAGTTAATTAGCAAGGCAAGACTGCTTTATATCTGGGATGCCAATGGATTAGGCCCGGTAGAAGGAGCGGCAACGATGAGTTGATGCAACGGTGACATGCATTAGAAAGTGTTGCTCAGATTTTTGTGAGCACCAGATTGTTTGGCAATATATGAGGCTAAGTGTGGATCACTCTTCTGAACTTTGTGAGAGACCTGAACTGTTTAGTGTAGATTGCAAGTACCACCTTATTTTCTTTTCCTGGGGTCTCTCCTCTCACCCCTCGACTCTCCTAGATTAGATGGTGAAGCTCTCATAGTTTCAATGATGGTTTCTGCTACTAATCAAGCTGAGCACTACTAGAAAAACCCCTACTAATGGCGCACCTAGTATGGCTATTAATGGCGGATCTGTGGTGCGCCATTAATAGCACGCCATTAGTAATTTTTACTAATGGCGCACCATCTGGTGCGCCATTAGTATCTGGTATACTAATGGCGCACCTCGGGTGCGCCATTAGTATAGGCCAGGGTGCGCCATTAGTATGCCTCCCAGGGGCCATGTATACCCAGGGGCTTTGGCATACTAATGGCGCACCACCTCTGGATGCGCCATTAGTAACCGCGGCATACTAATGGCGCATTGCCCAGTGATGCGCCATTAGTATGCACTGTCATACTAATGGCGCACTGTCATGTGATGCGCCATTAGTATGAATATTAGGTTTTTTTTATTTTTTTATTTTCTGTTTTTTGCACAGGTTACAAAATGTATAATTTGACAAAATATAGACAGCACACATCAACAACAGATTCATCAAATACAATAGAAGATTAGTCTTTGAATACAATTCATCATATTAGTCTCCGAATACAATTCATCATATTAGTCTCCGAATTGAAAAGACCGAACAAAGATAGAACATTATATTACAAGTCTCGAGACCGCGAGTAGCGAGTCTGTCTTCACATTACAAGTCGATATCGATCATCTAAACTACCATCACATAGAAGAGAGTTGCAGTCATCACGATGAGCATCATCACGATGAAACTCGTCTTCATCCGGTTCCTCCAACGCTCCCTCCCCTCTCCTGCTAGATAGCGGGCGTATCTAGATTCGGCCTCGTCCCTAGTGGTGTACCCTTTGTAACTGTTACCGCTGAATCGGTGAACCTGTCTCCGACACTCCTCCCAGTCATCGTAGACTCAGGGAACCTTACCCTTGTACACGACATACGTCGGCATCGCTATGCACTAGCCAAACGAAACGTTAGTACCAATTCACAGACAATACATAAGCAATATATAAGTATGCAACAGAACGATCGGAAGAGAAAAGCAAGACATTAATACAATCGATTACATCTAAGTTGAACGACTCTCGAAACCAAAGAGACATACTACAAGTTCATTAAAGTTTAATTACAACATGAGCCAATCGATGTTTCAGAACTAGACAACTCGACTCAAGGGACCGGAGCATGGATGAAGCCGCCGTCTATCGTGGGAGTCATGAAAGAACGGGCGTTGTCATCCTGCATTTGTAGCATTGTGTCGATGTCACTGTTGGACGGTTGATTTCTGAGGTAGAACTGCCCCGAGGTACGAAGGACATCTTGATGGATGATTTCCGCAAACTCCGACTGGATGCGAAAGAATTCTTGTCGGAGGTCCGCGTCCTGGATTGCCGACACGCTCGCAGCCCAATCTTTGAGTTTACTCGATAGCATAAGTTGATGATGGTCCCGTACGATCGCCCGCATGTGATGGATGGCGTAGTAGGCACCCTTCTGACCGCCAGGCGGCTGCTTGACGCAGCAGAACGTCGTATTGTGGGAGAACACGTGCTTGCCGTACTTACGAATAGGCCTGGTGAAGGTGCCTCCAGATTGGGCGTAGCCGGGGAGAATATCATCAAGAACCTTCTTGACATTTGTGTAGTCTACGTTCGACTGACGGTCCGGGTCGAAATACGTGGCCATGGAATATTTGGGGCTTAGGAGGATGAGCGTGCAACGTGTGTCACTGCAGAAAACACGGAATGTTAAAAGAAAAA
>NW_021285126.1:0-2146 GCF_002162155.2 Triticum dicoccoides
GTTCTGCTTAAAACATCAATTTAACTTGTTTGATCATGCATGAAAATAGTACAGATGGATAGATTGGATTTTTCTGATCATTTTTCATATATAATTTGTCTGATTTGGAGTTACAGAATAAAAGTTATGAATTTTTGAAGTTTAAATAATATTCTGGAATTTCCTGATTTAATTTAAATCCAGAAGTATATATATTGCGCCAGCATGACGTCAGCATGACGTCAGTGGTCAACTGCGGCTGGCTGGGGTCAAACCTGACGTGTGGGGTCCACACGTCAGTGACAGGGGGGTTTAACAGGGTTAATTTAATCCTAATTAGGAATTAGTGGCGCTGGGGCCCACTGGTCAGTGTCAGGGGGTTAACTAACAGTGATTAGCACTAATCTGACCACCTGGCCGACGGGGCCCACGCGTCAGTGACCCTGGGGGGGTCAAACCCCAGGTCAGACAGGTCAAACCCACCGGCGACATGACGCCGGCGAGGCCCGAGACGGCGGCGCGATACGGAATCGCGCTACAGGGCACGGGCGAGGCCGTGCTTGGGCTCGTTGGAGAGCCCTTGCTCCCGCGCGTCGAACGGTGGTGGTGGCCGTGCCTGTGGTGGCCGGTACCGACGACGGCGAGCTCGTGAGCGGCGGCCGGAGTTCGGGTGCGGTCGGAATCGGCGTTGCTGCTCGCAGGCGAGGGAGCTGAGGCGCTGGAGGGGCTCTACGGGTCCTTACGGACTTGTTGGACTCGCCGGGGTGACCAAATGGTCACCGGAGCTGCGTCGACGGCGAGCTCGGCGACGGCGGAGGTTTGGCCGTGGTGGGGAACGGGGTTACGGTGCGGGAACGAGGGGGAAAAGAGGGGGAAACGGTGGCGGAGCTCACCACGGTTGCAGTGGGCGTCGAAGCGGGCTCGGGGACGCGCTGGAAATGGCGAATCGACGGCGATGGTGGTCGGAGCCCGAGGAGGAAGACGATGGCGTGGAGGCGATGCAGAGCTTCCCGAGGGGCTTGGCTTGGTGGGGAGGAAGAGGGGGTCGCGGCGGAGCTCCTGAGCTCAGCGGAGGGGCGAGGGGTGGCCGGTGACGGCTGCTATGGCGAACGGCGGCGATGGTGGTGTTCGGCCGTGAGAGAGAGAGCGAGGGAGAGGAGGGGAAGAACCGAGGGAGAGTGAGAGAGAACGGGGGAGGGCGTGGCGTCGTTCCAGGCCATCCAGACGAGGAGGGGAGGGGCAGGCAGGCAGGCGAGCAGGTGGCGTGGCGCGGTGGCGCGCGCGCGCGCCGGGCACACTCCCCTCCCTCTGTCGAGGACGAAGACGACAGAGGAGGAGGTGGGCTGGGCCGGCCAGCTGGCTGGGCCAGAGGCGCCAGGTAAAAGGCCCAGGTAAGGTTCTCCCTTTTATTTATTTCTGTTTTCTAATTTCTGACATTTGTTTTGATTTAAATAAAATATTAAATCATTTATTTACCTTATGCCAATTTTTGCAGGAGCTAGATATATTATTCCAGAGCTCCTTTATAAATGGCATAATATTTGGACATATATCTTTCCCTACTAATAAAGCAAATAGTGTTTCTGGTCGTCCGTAAAAAAAATACCCTTAAAGTTGCTATAAATTACCCGTTGTGCCACTCATAAGTCAAGAAAACGATTCGATTTTTTGAAAGTCATCGTCGCGCACAGGAGTTTATAAAATAAATACCCCGCGCATGTCACAGACGCTCTACCAGCTCAGTGGTTGAAGCATATCTTCTCCACCACGCAGACCCGGGTTCGATCCCCAGGGTCGTCCTATTTCCTCTACCTTTTTGTCAAGCACCTCCTCCCTCCCACATACGCGTTCATGGGCCGGCCCGTGGGGCGTGACGCCCCTATTCTGTTTTCATTTCGTTTTTTCTTTTCTCATTTCTGTTTTTGTTTTTCCTTCTTTAAATTAATTCGAGATTTTCAAATTACAAAAGGTTGCAAGCTTTGAGAAAAATATTCGAGAAATCATAGAATGTTTATGAATTCAAAAAATGTGTGAGAACTCATAAATTTTCCGCAGTTTTCATTTTTTTGGTGATTCACAAAACTGTTCGCAAATTATAAAAAAATCACAATTTTTCAAAATTTGTTCCCCAATTATAAAAAAAGTTTATCGATACAAAAAAGGTTTG
>NW_021285127.1:0-3816 GCF_002162155.2 Triticum dicoccoides
GAGGAAATAAGTAATAACTTTATTATTGCCTCTAGGGCATATTTCCTTCAGTCTCCCACTTGCACTAGAGTCAATAATCTAGATTACATAGTAATGATTCTAACACCCATGGAGTCTTGGTGCTGATCATGTTTTGCTCGTGAGAGTGACTTAGTCAACGGGTCTGCAACATTCAGATCCGTATGTATCTTGCAAATCTCTATGTCTCCCACTTGGACTTGGTCCCGAATGGAATTGAAGCGTCTCTTGATGTGCTTGGTCCTCTTGTGAAATCTGGATTCCTTTGCCAAGGCAATTGCACCAGTATTGTCACAGAAGATTTTCATTGGTCCCGATGCACTAGGTATGACACCAAGATCGGAAATGAACTCCTTCATCTAGACTCCTTCATTTGCTGCTTCCGAAGCAGCTATGTACTCCGCTTCACATGTAGATCCCGCCACGACGCTTTGTTTAGAACTGCACCAACTTACAGCTCCACCGTTTAATAAAAACACGTATCCGGTTTGCGATTTAGAATCGTCCGGATCAGTGTCAAAGCTTGCATCGACGTAACCATTTACGACTAGCTCTTTGTCACCTCCATATACGAGAAACATATCCTTAGTCCTTTTCAGGTATTTCAGGATGTTCCTGACCGCTGTCCAGTGATCCACTCCTGGATTACTTTGGTACCTTCATGCCAAGCTTATTGCTAAGCATACGTCAGGTCTGGTACACAGCATTGCATAAATGATAGAGCCTATGGCTGAAGCATAGGGAACATCTTTCATTTTCTCTCTATCTTCTTCTGTGGTCGGGCATTGAGTTTGACTCAACTTCACACCTTGCAGTACGAGCAAGAACCCTTTCTTTGCCTGATCCATTTTGAACTTTTTCAAAATTTTATCAAGGTATGTACTTTGTGAAAGTCCTATTAAGCGTCTTGATCTATCTCTATAAATCTTGATGCCCAATATGTAAGCAGCTTCACCGAGGTCTTTCATTGAAAAACTTTTATTCAAGTATCCCTTTTAGGCTATCCAGAAATTCTATATCATTTCCAATTAACAATATGTCATCTACATATAATATCAGAAATGCTACAGAGCTTCCACTCACTTTCTTGTAAATACAGGCTTCTTCAAAAGTCTGTATAAAACCATATGCTTTGATCATATTATCAAAGCGTTTATTCCAACTCCGAGATGCTTGCACCAGTCCATAAATGGAATGCTGGACCTTGCACACTTTGTTAGCACCTTTTGGATCTACCAAACCTTCTGGCTGCATCATATACAACTCTTCTTCCAGAAATCCATTCAAGAATGCAGTTTTGATATCCATTTGCCAAATTTCATAATTATGAAATGGAGCAATAGCTAACATGATTCGGACAGACTTAAGCATCGCTACGGGTGAGAAAGTCTCATCGTAGTCAACCCCTTGAACTTGTCGAAAACCTTTCGCAACAAGTCGAGCTTTATAGACAGGTATATTACCATCAGCGTCAGTCTTCTTCTTAAAAATCCATTTATTCTCAATGGCTTGCCGATCATCGGGCAAGTCAACCAAAGTCCATACTTTGTTTTCATACATGGATCCCATCTCAGATTTCATGGCCTCTAGCCATTTTGCGGAATCTAGGCTCATCATCGCTTCCTCATAGTTCGTAGGTTCATCATGGTCAAGCAACATGACTTCCAGAATTGGATTACCGTACCACTCTGGTGCGGATCTTATTCTAGTAGACCTACGAGGTTCAGTAGAAACTTGATCTGAAATTTCATGATCAATATCATTATCTTCCTCACTAATTGGTGTAGTTGTCAGAGGAACCGGTTCTTGTGATGAACTACTTTCCAATAAGGGAGTAGATATAGTTATCTCATCAAGTTCTACTTTCCTCCCACTCACTTCTTTCGAGAGAAACTCCTTCTCTAGAAAGGATCCGATTTTAGCAACAAAAATCTTGCCCTCAGATCTGTGATAGAAGGTGTACCCAATAGTCTCTTTTGGGTATCCTATGAAGACACATTTCTCCGATTTGGGTTCGAGCTTATCTGGTTGAAGTTTCTTCACATAAGCATCGCAGCCCCAAATTTTAAGAAACGACAACTTTGGTTTCTTGCCAAACCACAGTTCATAAGGCATCATCTTAACGGATTTTGATGGTGCCCTATTTAACGTGAAAGCATAACCCCAAAACGATAGCGGTAAATTAGTAAGAGACATCATAGATCGCACCATATCTAGTAAAGTACGATTACAACGTTCGGACACACCATTTCGTTGTGGTGTTCCGGGTGGCGTGAGTTGCGAAACTATTCCGTGTTGTTTCAAGTGTAGACCAAACTCATAACTCAAATATTCTCCTCCACGATCAGATCGTAGAAATTTTATTTTCCTGTTACGATGATTTTCTACTTCACTCTGAAATTCTTTGAACTTTTCAAATGTTTCAGACTTGTGTTTCATCAAGTAGATATACCCATATCTGCTCAAATCATCTGTGAAGGTGAGAAAATAACGATATCTGCCGCGAGCCTCAACATTCATTGGACCACAAACATCAGTATGTATGATTTCCAACAAATCAGTTGCTCGCTCCATAGTTCTGGAGAATGGCGTTTTAGTCATCTTGCCCATGAGGCACGGTTCGCAAGTACCAAGTGATTCATAATCAAGTGATTCCAAAATCCCATCAGTATGGAGTTTCTTCATGCGCTTTACACCGATATGACCTAAACGGCAGTGCCACAAATAAGTTGCACTATCATTATTAACTCTGCATCTTTTGGTTTCAACACTATGAATATGTGTATCACTACTATCGAGATTCAATAAAAATAGACCACTCTTCAAGGGTGCATGACCATAAAAGATATTACTCATATAAATAGAACAACCATTATTCTCTGATTTAAATGAATAGCCGTCTCGCATCAAACAAGATCCAGATATAATGTTCATGCTTAACGCTGGCACCAAATAACAATTATTTAGGTCTAAAACTAATCCCGATGGTAGATGTAGAGGTAGCGTGCCGACCGCGATCACATCGACTTTGGAACCATTTCCCACGCGCATCGTCACCTCGTCCTTAGTCAATCTTCGCTTAATTCGTAGTCCCTGTTTCGAGTTGCAAATATTAGCAACAGAACCAGTATCAAATACCCAGGTGCTATTGCAAGCATTAGTAAGGTACACATCAATAACATGTATATCACATATACCTTTGTTCACTTTGCCATCCTTATTATCCGCCAAATACTTGGGGCAGTTCCGCTTCCAATGTCCAGTCTGCTTGCAGTAGAAGCACTCAGTTTCAGGCTTAGGTCCAGACTTGGGTTTCTTCTCTTGAGCAGCAACTTGCTTGCTGTTCTTTGTGAAGTTCCCCTTCTTCTTCCCTTTGCCCTTTTTCTTGAAACTGGTGGTTTTGTTAACCATCAACACTTGATGCTCCTTCTTGATTTCTACCTCCGCGGCTTTCAGCATCGCGAAGAGCTCGGGAATAGTCTTGTTCATCCCTTGCATATTATAGTTCATCACGAAGCTCTTGTAGCTTGGTGGCAGTGATTGAAGAATTCTGTCAATGACACTATCATCAGTAAGATTAACTCCCAGTTGAATCAAGTGATTATTATACCCAGACATTTTGAGTATATGTTCACTGACAGAACTATTCTCTTCCATCTTGCAGCTATAGAACTTATTGGAGGCTTCATATCTCTCAATCCGGGCATTTGCTTGAAATATTAACTTCAACTCCTGGAACATCTCATATGCTCCATGACGTTCAAAACGTCGTTGAAGACCCGGTTCTAAGCCGTAAAG
>NW_021285128.1:0-631 GCF_002162155.2 Triticum dicoccoides
CGCCACCATCGCCGCACCACCGTCGTAGCCGTGCTCCCCGTCGTCTCCACGCCGTCTCACCGTGTCCAGGAGCTCCGCCGCTGTCCACTTCATCGAGCAGCCGAGCCCCGAGCGCTCGCAACGCCCGAGACCACCGCACCGACCTCGCCCGAGCTCACCGTCGCCGCAGATCCCCTTCAACGCCGTCGTCGCTTCGGTCCATCTCCGGCCGCACCAAGGACTCCGTCGCACTCACTGTGAGCTTAGCCATCTTCCCCTCCCTTCCGTTCTTGCTCCCGAGCCGTGTAGCAACCTCCCGGAGCTCAACCGCACCCACCGCCGTGGACCTCGTCGCCGACGTGCTCCCGGTCATCCTCCGGCCACAAGATGGTGTCCATCTTGCTCACCGCGTTCCACAGCACCTAGCTAGCCACTCCACGAGCCTCACCAAGCCCTCTAGCACCAAGTTCACCTCCGACCGAACCTCGGTGGCCGCCAAAGTCGTCGCCGGCGTCGACTCCGGCCACCCCGACCCCAACGGACTCCGCCAAGAGCTGCGGGTTGTCCTCAGCTCCACTCCGGTGGCCTCCGCGGTCCATTTGGTGGCCGAAATGGCCAAAACCACTCCCGCCGCCGCGTCGGGCTCGCCGGC
>NW_021285129.1:0-1635 GCF_002162155.2 Triticum dicoccoides
AAGTATAGGCTATTTTTAGAGTCCGTATGTGTGGGGAAACAAGAGATAGGGTTGATTTCGGACCCCTCCACCAAGGGCCACGAAATTCCCCCCCTCTTCCTCCATATATACATCCCTTAGGGCATCGTTTAGACTTTGGGTTTTGTTTAGATTAAAAGTTCGCCATAGCTGCAACTTCGCGTACTTCGTTTGTGTTCAACGACCAGACAAAGGCGTCACAGAACCCCACCTTGATCAATAAAGCTTTCATCTTATATTCGCAATATCCAGATTGCAATCTCAGTTTCTTGCTTGTTCTTCGTTTGCTCGCAGGAAACAGACCCTCGTGGTCAGGTTGATCGTGCTCCGGCGTGGTCAATAACCTCTCGGAGTTGGTTTAGCGATTGCTAAGGCGCGACGTCCTCGCACGTTCGTAGTCGGATCGTCAAAGTCGACTTCCACCAAAGCGAAATCAACCATCTCATCGAAAGACGGGACACCTTTGCCTCTATCAGGACCCCCGCCTCTATCAAGTGGTATCAGATTTCCAGGTTGCTCGGTGAGATTTTACAGTTTTTCGTAGTTTGGATCGAGTCTGTTCTTCATACCTACAGTCCACGAAAAAGCCACAAAAAAATTAGGGTTAGTTCAACATATCCGAACCAATCTGAGCCTTTGCATAATCTTTTTAGGGTTTTGCTTTGTTGAATTTGCGGTTGCATCGTCGTGTCTAGTTGCTGGTCTTAGAGTCTAGTCTTTTAGAGTTTCGAGTTCTGGTCATAAGTTGTCACGCCGCCGCCGCACCATCATCATCGCCCCTGCCATCTACCACCACCGCTTATACGCCACCGCTCCGAATCTGTATCCATATACCACCACCAATCCGTGACCATATACCACCACCGATCCATATCCATATACTACCACCGCTACCACCACCGCTGCCATATACCATGATGAGGACATCAATACAATTCTTACACCCACAACCCCTGCTGCTATACATACTGGACCAATTACTAGAGCTCGTGCACGCCAACTAAATTACCAGGTACTTTCGTTTCTTGGTAATGATTCTAATGTTCATGAGAATATGATGCTGCCTAAATTGGATACATTTGTTTTGCTTACAAATGAAGGGCCTAGCTTGGAGAAGGATGAACATTGGAGCAAGAACAAGAACGGAGTTACAAGTGATGATTTCAGGACTTTGAAGCCACCATAATGGGTGCATGAAGCCTTGGACGAAATATACAAGATGCCACTTCATAAATTTCGTCCCGAGGCTATTTTAGGTGCTGCGTCACCTTATTATTGGGCCAGTGATGAGGACATCAATACAATTGTTACACCCACAGCCCCTGCTGCTATACATACTGGACCAATTACTAGAGCTCGTGCACGCCAACTAAATTACCAGGTACTTTCGTTTCTTGGTAATGATTCTAATGTTCATGAGAATATGATGCTGCCTAAATTGGATACATTTGTTTTGCTTACAAATGAAGGGCCTAGCTTGGAGAAGGATGAACATTGGAGCAAGAACAAGCATGGAGATGATGGCATGCGCAAGGGGAACAAAAACGGAGTTACAAGTGATGATTTCAGGACTTTGAAGCCACCATAATGGGTGCATGAAGCCTTGGACGAAATATA
>NW_021285130.1:0-1681 GCF_002162155.2 Triticum dicoccoides
GGGGGGCACACCCCGGACACGCGTGCCGGGCGTTTGCAACCGCCACAACACTTCCAGACTTGTGAGAGGCCGCCTACGCAAGATTTGGCGGCATGCTAGCCCCCGGAGGCCGCCGGCCACAGCCGTAGACGCGCGAAGGGCAATCCGCGTAGAGGGAATTTTTCGGATACTTCTCCATCACCAAAAATTATGAAAAAATATCATCGTTCCTATAGCACATGTGCCCACGTCGTGCAAAAAAACTCATGATTTTATCGCGCTCCGAGTATTTAGTAATATTGACGCCGCATTGTTACCGCAGAACGTCTACTACCGTGTCATCGCCGTCCGTGAGGGGGGGGCACGCACCGGAGACGCATCCCGCCTCTTCGGACATGCCACCACTCCACCCCGCATGTATGAGGGCCCGGTGCGACGCTCCGGTGGCATTGCTACCCCCTAGTGCCCCCGTCCCGCCTAACCCTGTAGCGTTTGACCACGGGATCTAACCCTTTGACTTTGCACGGACGGGCTTTGACCAGTGGACCTCCCCACCCGGTTGTGTTAGGTCAGCCCATAGGAACACTTTGGAGCAACATCCGGGCCAGATGTTGCCATGGGCCTATGGGCTGACCTTACACAACCGGGTGGATACATCTACTGCTCAAAGCCCGTCCGTGCAAAGTCAAAGCGTCGCACCGGGACCTCATACAAGCTGTGTGCCGGGTGCCTACGCCTGCCACCATGCTTATATAATTGTAGGAGGGCCACCGCAACACCTGGCGGCATTAATACCCCCAGGTACCCCGTCCCGTCTAACCCTGACACAGATGACCGCCGGGTCTATCCCTTTGACTTTCGCTGGACGTAGTTTGACCGGTGGACCTTTTCACCTTGTTGTCATAGCCCAGCCATAGCTACACCCCCAACACAGTCCCGGCACAACCCACCCCAAGATTCCCTCTACGTTGGCCCGACATGGCCGTTTCCCCCCTCCGGGGCACGGCGGCATCGACGCCCGTGAGGGGGGAGGGGGCACACGCCGGAGCCGCGTGCCTGCGCCTGCCACCATGTTTCGACAACCGTAGCAGGGCCCACCGCAACACCTGGTGGCATTGCTACCCCCCACAGGTACCCGACCCGTCCCGTCTAACCTCTCCGTGACACGACAGAAGAAGGCCCGTGTGGGGGGCAATCGATATATGTTTTCTGTACATTTAAGTTAATGAAATTAGTATTGAAAAAGAATAAAAAATAAGAGAAAATACAAAAAATAGGCATTTCTACCCCCAGTGCCCCATCCCGCCTAACCCTGTAGCGTTTGACCACGGAATTTAGCCCTTTGACTTTGCACGGACGGGCTTTGACCAGTGGACCTCCCCACCCGGTTGTGTTAGGTCAGCCCATAGGAATACTTTTGAGCAACATCCGGGCCAGACCCACAGCAAGATCCCCTCCGTGTAGACCCCACACGTCCGTTTCCCCCCTCCAGGTGCCGGCGGCGGCGCCGTCCGTGAGGGGGGGCACACCCCGAACACGCGTGTCGGGCGTTTGCAACCGCCACAACACTTCCAGACTTGTGAGAGGCCACATACGCAAGATTTGGCGGCATGCTAGCCCCCGGAGGCCGCCGGCCACAGCCGTAGACGCGCGAAGGGCAATCCGCGTAGAAGGAATTTTTTGGATACTTCTCCATCACCAA
>NW_021285131.1:0-2318 GCF_002162155.2 Triticum dicoccoides
GGATCTTGTTACTCTTGGGTGTTTGAGCACCGTAGACGGTTGAGGTCACCACGGAGCCATAGTCCATTTTGGTGAAGCTTCATGGTATTGTTGGGAGCCTCCGGTTAAGTTGTGGAGTTTGCCCCAGCCTTGTTTGTAAAGGTCCGGTCGCCGCCTTCAAGGGCACCAATAGTGGAATCATGGCATCTCGCATTGTGTGAGGGCGTGAGGAGAATACGGTGGCCCTAGTGGCTTCTTGGGGAGCATTGTGCCTCCACACCACTCTAACAGAGACGTACTTCCCTTTAAAAGGAAGGAACTTCGGTAACACATCCTCGTCTTCACCGGATCCACTCTTGGTTATTTCTTACCTTTACTTGTGCAAGCTCTTTAGTGTTACTTCTCTTGCTTGCTTGCTTGTTTGGTGTTATTGCATCATATAGGTTGCTCACCTAGTTGCACATTTAGACAACCTACTTTGACGCAAAGCTTAATTTGGTAAAGAAAAGTTAAAATTGTTAGTTGCCTATTAACCCCCCTCTAGTGAGTCATATCGATCCTTTCAATTGGTATCAGAGCCTCGTCTCTCTATTAAGGACTTCACCGTTCGAAGAGTATGGTTGAGACCATAGACGGTGTGGAGGAACACTCCGGTGTGAATCCGATCTCGTCTATGGGCGATGGGGGAACCTCGGTCTCTCGTGAGGAGTTCAATGTGGCCTTGGAGACATTGAAAACCTCCATGACGACCAAGGTTGAAAGCATGTTTACTAAATTCCTTGAAGGGCTTAAACTATCCCCCACATCGTTGAAAGTGGGTAATCCCACCGACAAGGTGACGGATGCTACCTCCGATAAAGGGGAAGCTAGTAGTGAAAAGGCTCCTTCTTCTAGTGGTAAGAATGGCACCGGCATCCTTGCTCATGTGGAACCACCACTTGTTTATGGTGGACCGGTTCCTTCCACTCATTTGAATCATGTCAGTCCTCCCCATAAGATTGTGAAAAATGAGGACTTGATTCTTGGGATTACCACTTTAAACGTCATTTAAATCATGTGAACACTAATCTTTGGAGAATCATTGAAGAAGGTTTCCATCCGCATGATCCAAGCAACTTCACTCCTTGAGAAGCCGCGGATAACCAATTCAATGAGAATGCTCTCTTCATCATTCAAGATGCAATTCCACCCAAAGATCTAACTCATCTTCAGCCCTTCGCCTTGGCCAAAGACGCATGACTTTGTGTTGTCTCACTCTACCGGGGAAGCGCAAGGATTCAACACTCCAACTATGAAGTGGTGCAAGATGAAGCCGATGAGTTTGCAATGAAAGAAGATGAAGAACCTCGTGAGGTTTATCGGAGAGTAACCAAACTCGCGGTCTCACTCCGAGATCACGGGAGCAAGGACACGGATGACAATTGGATCAAGCGCAAATTCCTCAAGGCAATGATGCCCTACCACAAGGCCATGTCCTCTGTCATTCATCAAAGGCCGGACTTCCACACTTTGACCTCAAGCGAAGTGTTGGATGAGTTTGTGGCCATGAACATCTTGGAAAAGACCGTCGACAATGCGGTGCTTCGTTCTCAAATGGCAAAGAAGCCCAACCTTGCATTGAAGGCCAAGGTCTGCATTAAAGAAGAAGAAGAGGAAGAAGAGGAGAGCAACCCCGAAGATACAAAGTATGCATATCATGAACACATGGCACTTGCTTCAAGGCAATTTTCGAGCAAGAAAAACTCAAGGCCAAACTTTAACAAAAACAACTCAAGTGGCTCGAAGAGAAAGCAACGTGTAAGGACTTGCTACAGTTGTGGCAATGTGAGTCATTTTGTTGCAGAGTGCCCGTATGAGAAGAGGGAATACAATGGTGGCAAGCTCATCCGAAAGGACAAGGCCAAGTCGTTCCCCAACAAAAGCAACTTCACCAAGAAGACTCCTCCCAAGGCATTGGTGGTACAAGAAGAGTACAATGAGGATGATGACGATGATGAAGATGGTGAGTCGGTTGCCATGGCCTCAGTTGCCATTGCGACGACTCCACGGGTGTCTCTCTTTGACTCACCCAATGAGAGCATCACCGCCAAGTGCCTCATGGCTAAAGCCACCAACAAGGTAACCTCCAACATCAAAACTACCATCATTAATCATCCTTCTTCGACGGATAGCATTGATGAACATGAGGGAGCTAATGTGGAGGTGAATGAGTTTGAGGCCTTTATGGGCAAACTTAAGGGTAAATCCAAGAAGCACTTTGTTGCCCTCTTGGAACAACTTGGTGAAGCCAATGACATGATCGAGGCTCACGAAGATACCATCTCTAAGATGGAAGGGCA
>NW_021285132.1:0-1556 GCF_002162155.2 Triticum dicoccoides
CTTACAGGGACAGGCATCCATGACCCAGCTTCGAACGTGTCGGTCATCAGCAAATGGGTCCGGGCTGTAGCACTGGGCTAGCAGGACTCCGGTAAACCGGGCTGTAGCGGGCTAACAGGACTCCGGTACTCAAAGCGTGACATTTCCCCGAAGGGACAGACACAGGAACGAAGAAGGACACATGCCGGCCAGCCTAAGTGTTCCAGAGCAGTAGCAAGCTACCATGGCTCAGCGGTAACACTAGGAGACATTTCCCGGTAAGAGAGGCTACTAAAGATAAACAACTAGATGGTCAGATCCCACACATACCAAGCATTTCAATCATACACACAATATGCTCGATATGTGCAAATACAACGAAGCATCACAACATGACTCTACGACACAAGTACTTTATTTACGGCTCAGAGAGCCATACATAACATACACAAAGGTACGGGTCTTACGACCCAACATACAAGTCATACAGTCATACAAACCAGCAGCGGAAGTAGCTTGTCTGAGTACAGACAACTAGTAAAATAAAAGAGGCTTGGAAAGCCTAACTATACTACGTGGTCCTTCACAAGCTCAGGGTCACCACCTGGGTCTTTAGCCTACTCGTTGATGTCAACGTCTACAAAGAACCCATCAGAAGGGGTTGCAGCGTCTTCTGAAAAAAATGTAAATTATAGCAACATGAGTACAAAGGTACTCAGCAAGACTTACATCAGATCCTACATACATGCATGTTATCAAGAAGGGTTGGTGGAGTTATTGCAGCAAGCCAGCTTTGACTCTTGGCTAGACTATCCTACGATACTCCAACTTGAAATGGTTTTGCGCACACGAGTCCACTACTCACCACTTCAATACACTACCGAGGATCCACCTCCGTCTTCCTACGAAAGAGCCATCCTCGGCACTCACACTTATCTTGAGGCTTTTAACAGTTTCCATTTACTTGTCTATGAACTGTATAGGCAACCAAGTAGTCCTTTACCGCGGACGCGGCTATTCGAATAGATTATGATAACCCTGCAGGGGTGTACTTCTTCATACATGTTTCCACCACTTAGCGTCTGCACACGACATGTGCTCGGCAGACTTCAAGCGAAAGCCGACGTGGCTGTAGACCACGACCTACCTAAACACTTAAGCCTCTAGTCCAGGTTTATCGCCTATTCAGGTTCCATCCGCAGGGAGTCCGGCCGGGGTTTCCCATACGGTCCCGAACGATGTGAACAGGGTTCCCGAGATACCTAACGGGTATTCGGTACACCCGGCCACGTACCTACCGCATCACAGCCCACCCCTACGGTCAGCGCTGTCCACGGCCTCCAGTAGGCTACAAACACCAGAAACTACTTGCAACTCCTGGACAGAGAGCTAGGGTGAATAAGAAGTCGAGCGGGGTCATATTTCAGGGCCCAATGCATGGTAGTAGCTGTATCTTAAATCACGCATACAGATCTCAGTGCTTAAGGTCGGCTTCAATGAAACAACCCACCATGTACTCCTACATGGCCTCTCATCGATACCTTTACCAAATCGTGTTCACCACACTACTCTCATTA
>NW_021285133.1:0-1015 GCF_002162155.2 Triticum dicoccoides
ATACACACAATATGCTCGATATGTGCAAATACAACGAAGCATCACAACATGACTCTACGACACAAGTACTTTATTTAAGGCTCAGGGAGCCATACATAACATACACAAAGGTACGGGTCTCACGACCCAACACTCAAGTCATACAGTCATACAAACCAACAGCGGAAGTACATTGTCTGAGTACAGACAACTAGTAAAATAAAAGAGGCTTGGAAAGCCTAGCTATACTACGTGGTCCTTCACAAGCTCAGGGTCACCACCTGGGCCTTTAGCCTACTCGTTGATGTCAACGTCTACATAGAACCCATCAGAAGGGGTTGCAGCGTCTTCTGTAAAAATGTAGATTATAGCAACATGAGTACAAAGGTACTCAGCAAGACTTACATCAGATCCTACATACATGCATATTATCAAGAAGGGTTGGTGGAGTTATTGCAGCAAGCCAGCTTTGACTCTTGGCTAGACTATCCTACGATACTCCAACTTGAAATGGTTTTGCGCACACGAGTCCACTACTCACCACTCCACTACACTACCGAGGATCCACCTCCGTCTTCCTACGGAAGAGCCATCCTCGGCACTCACACTTATCTTGAGGCTTTTAACAGTTTCCATTTACTTGTCTATGAACTGTATAGGCAACCAAGTAGTCCTTTACCGCGGACGCGGCTATTCGAATAGATCATGTTAACCCTGCAGGGGTGTACTTCTTCATACACGCTCTCACCACTTACCGTCGTTTACACGACATGTACTCGGCAACCTTCAAGCGGAAGCCCAACGTGGGTGTCGGCCACGACCTACCTAATCACCTAAGCCTCCAGTCCAGGTTTATCGCCTATTCAGGTTCCATCCGCAGGGAGTCCGGCCGAGGTTTCCCATACGGCCCCGAACGATGTGAACAGGGTTCCCGAGATACCTAACGGGTATTTGGTACACCCGGCCACGTACCTACCGCATCACAGCCCACCCCTACGGTCAGCGCTGTCCACGGCCTCCAGTAGGCTACAAACAC
>NW_021285134.1:0-947 GCF_002162155.2 Triticum dicoccoides
CTTCCCAGGATCAACGACCTGTACGATCAGCTCGCTGGATCCTCAGTCTTCTCCAAAATGGATTTGAGGTTGGGCTACCATCAAATCAAAATCAGAAACGGGGACATTCCTAAAACGGCCTTTGTTACTCGTTATGGCCAATACGAGTACACCGTCATGTCCTTCGGTTTAACCAACGCTCCAGCCACCTTTTCTCGGTTAATGAACTCAATCTTCATGGAGTATTTGGATAAATTCGTCGTGGTTTACCTCGATGATATACTCATCTACTCCAAGAACGAGGAAGAACATGCCGAACATCTAAGGCTAGTGTTGCAGAAACTTCGAGAGCATCGCCTTTATGCCAAATTTTCTAAATGTGAATTCTGGTTGTCAGAAGTGACCTACCTGGGTCATGTAATATCTGGTAAAGGTATTGCTGTTAACCCTGAGCGAGTTCAAGCCGTCCTTAACTGGACTCCACCTGACACGGTCAAGCAAGTTCGGAGCTTTCTGGGCTTAGCGAGCTATTGTCGTCGCTTTGTCGAGAACTTCTCCAAGGTTGCTAAACCTCTAACCGAACTCCTCAAGAAAGATAAGAAGTTCGAGTGGACTCCACAATGTGAGCACAGCTTTCAGGAACTGAAAAGACGCCTGACTTCTGCTCCCGTACTGGTACCGCCAGACTTTTCTAAGGACTTTGTTATCTACTGCGACGCCTCGCGACAAGGACTAGGTTGCATTCTCATGCAAGATCGACACGTAATTGCCTACGCTTCACGGCAATTGCACCCACATGAGGAGAATTATCCTACTCATGATCTAGAGCTTGCAGCCGTAGTCTATGCACTTAAGACCTGGCGACATTACCTCCTCGGTAATTGTTGCGAAATATTCACTGATCACCAAAGTCTGAAGTATATTTTCACCCAACCGGATTTGAATCTCAGGCAGAGACGTTGGGTTGA
>NW_021285135.1:0-1395 GCF_002162155.2 Triticum dicoccoides
CAGCTACATTCACTTTAAATAGGGCACCGTCTAAATCCGTTGAGACGACACCGTATGAATTATGGTTTGGAAAGAAACCTAAGATGTCGTTTCTAAAAGTTTGGGGATGCGAAGCTTATGTCAAGAAACTTCAACCTGAAAAGCTCGAACCCAAGTCGGAAAAATGCGTATTCATAGGATACCCTAAGGAAACTATAGGGTATACCTTCTACTTAAGATCCGAAGGCAAGATCTTTGTTGCCAAGAACGGATGCTTTCTGGAAAAAGAGTTTCTCTCGAAAGAAGTAAGTGGGAGGAAAGTAGAACTCGATGAAGTACTACCTCTTGAGCGGGATAGTGACGCAGCACAGGAAACCGTTCCTGTGATGCCCACACCAACTGAAGAGGAAAACCATGATAATGATCAAAGTACTTCGGATCAAGTTACTGCTGAACTTCGTAGGTCCACAAGGGCACGTTCCGCACCAGAATGGTACGGCAACCATGTCCTGGAAATCATGTTGTTAGACAACAATGAACCTTCGAACTATGAAGAAGCAATGACGGGCCCGGATTCCAACAAATGGCTTGAAGTCATGAAATCCGAGATAGAATCCATGTATGAAAACAAAGTATGGACTTTGACAGACTTGCCCGATGATCGGCGAGCGATAGAAAACAAATGGATCTTTAAGAAGAAGACGGACGCGGATGGTAATGTTACCATCTATAAAGCTCGACTTGTCGCTAAGGGTTATCGACAGGTTCAAGGGATTGACTACGACGAGACATTCTCTCCCGTAGCGAAGCTAAAGTCCGTCCAAATCATGTTAGCAATTGCCGCATACTATGATTATGAGATATGGCAGATGGACGTCAAAACAGCATTCCTTAACGGGCATCTTAAGGAAGAACTGTATATGATGCAGCCGGAAGGTTTTGTCGATCCTCAAAACGCTAACAAAGTATGCAAGCTCCAGCGATCCATTTATGGACTGGTGCAAGCATCTCGGAGTTGGAACATTCGCTTTGATGAGATGATCAAAGCGTTTGGGTTTATGCAGACTTATGGAGAAGCCTGCGTTTACAAGAAAGTGAGTGGGAGCTCTGTAGCATTTCTCATATTATATGTAGATGACATACTCCTGATGGGAAATAATATAGAATTTCTGGACAGCATTAAGGCCTACTTGAATAAGTGTTTTTCAATGAAGGACCTTGGAGAAGCTGCTTATATATTAGGCATCAAGATCTATAGAGATAGATCGAGACGCCTCATAGGTCTTTCACAAAGTACATACCTTGATAAGATTTTGAAGAGATTCAGAATGGATCAGTCCAAGAAGGGGTTCTTGCCTATGTTACAAGGTATGAGACTGAGCTCAGCTCAGTCACCGACCACGGCAAAAGATAAAG
>NW_021285136.1:0-2760 GCF_002162155.2 Triticum dicoccoides
GCACCTTCTGCTTGACGGGTCGGGCATGTGGGTATACAGCAAGGTGGTGCTCGATTACCTTCCTGGGAACACCGGGGATATCAGATGGTTTCCAAGCAAATACACCGATAATCCCCAAGCAGGAAGGCAACAAGCGGACTTTCCTATTTGTCATCGAGGGTGGCACTGATGGTAAATGTACCATTATTACTAGCCAACCCTGCCAGGACCTTTTTCATATGGGGTACAATAGCCTTGATCCTCTTGCTACTGAAACTCTCTGGCATGCCATCAACAGGTGCCGCGCACTCCGTGGAGGTACACTTCCCGGATTCCTTGCCAGCATCCGTACTATCTTTCTTCTTTCCTTTTCTTTCCTTGGCGGGCATTGTGGCTTCGGCGGCCTCTGCGCGACTGCCTCCCGGTACATCTTATCCACGCATAGCATCGTGTCTTTCTTATCTGATGTAATGGAAATGACACCCATCAGCCCTGGTATCTTCAATGTGTTGTAGGCATAGTGGGATGCCGCCATGAATTTTGCCAGGGCCAGGTGCCCAAGAATTCCATTGTACGGCAGGGGGAGGTCGACCACATCAAACACGATCTTCTTAGTCTAGTAGTTTAACTCTCCCACAAATGTCACTGGCAACATGATCTTTCCCTTAGGACGACTCCTATCGGGATTGACTCCTTGAAACATGCTCGTAGCCTTGAGCTCTTCCTCTGTTATCTAGAGCTTGCCGAGAACTTGTGGGGAAATCAGATTCAACCCTGCCCCACCATCAACCAACATCATTGTGACCTTGAGGTTGTGGATTGTTGGTGAGACCAACAACGGCAAGCACCCTCCCGCAGTGGTGCAGTGAGGGTGATCCTCTTCATCAAAGATGATGGGCAGGCATGACCATTTGAGCAGTCTCCGTGAGCCTACCACTGGCTCCTTGGCATTGACTTCACGTGCCCACTGTTTAAGTTGGCGGTGAGAGGAGTGCAAAGATGCACCCCTTTCAATGCACAGGCCGTTAGTGGCCTTCCCGAATTCCTGCTCACTGGTTTCCTCTTCATCCCCTCTATCACTTTTATCATTGCAATCTCCCTTCTCCCGGCCCCTAGCGGGTTTCCCTTGGTTCCCAGGAGTCTTGTCTGGGCGATTTGCTTCACCGCCCAGACCCTTTCCGCCAGTGTCGTTCTGACCTTTTTCCTTATCACGCTTCTCACACTCAAACATCTCCTTCTTGGCGAGCTGCTCAACCTGATGACACTCTAGGAGACCGTGGCCCTTGGTCCGATGAATCTTGCAGTATGGTCCATCACCTATCCCAGCCCTTTCGGCAGCAGCAGCCTCCCGGCAGTCAGCGCATGCGGCAGCTTCCTTGTCAGGGGCTTCAGCTTTAGCCTTCTTGCCAGTACTAGGTGTCCCCGATCTCTCAACTGTCAACACTGCCTTATCCTTGCGCTTCTTGTTGCGCTTCTTGCTCTTCTTCCTCTGATTGGTGGACTAATCCTCATCCTCTGAGTCGATGTCAACGCAATCTTCCTCTCCCGGGAGCTTCCTCCCCTCTTCCATCTGAACACACTTGTCGACCAATGTATACAACTCCTCCACAGTCTTGGGTAACCGAATGTTCATCTTGCAGTGTATCCTACAGTTGCGCACATTGGATTTGAAGGAATCTATAAAAGCTGCTGGGTGCATATCTAGAATATTTTTGTGGACTCTGCTGAATCTTTGCAAGTACTTCCGTAGAGTCTCTCCTTCTTTTTGCTGGAGAAGCTGCAAATCGTTGGGTCATCCAGTTCTTGATGGCCGCCCGTGAATACGCCAATGAATTCATGGCACAGGTCAACATAGGTTGCACCAACCAAGACCTCACATTTGGCTTGACTGCCAAAGGGAAGTAGTTGGTGATTACCTTTTCATCTCTTCTCCCGGCAGCTTGGACAACGATAGTGTATATGCTCATGAACTCTGCTGGGTTCAGTCTCCCATCATACTAGGTAGGCACCCGCAATCTCTGAGCGCGCGCTCGTCGATGTTGGGGCCATCGCACCCATTGGGTTGGCAGTGGTTGTCGCGGCGCCGCTTGACGATGGTGCGCACGCCTTCCATTCGCCTTTCCTCAGGGGCTCGCCGTTGGCCTTGACGTGCTCGAGGGTCGGAGGAGGCTCGAGACGTCGTCGGGCTCTTGGTTACGTGGCTCCTGTACTGCTTGCCAAGGTGAGGACTGCACCATGGGGGCGGCCTCTTCCGTACGGCCAGCAACATGAGTCGTTTCCGTCGCCAGGGGAGGTCGTGGCTGGCCAGCTCGTTGTGGGCCTCCTTCCTCAGCGAAACAAATCAGACTCCGGATGGTGACACGCCACTCATCCATATGATCAGCTGCCGGCAGAAATCTCAACAGCAGTTAGGCCCACAGCATGGCCTTTGAGGCAGTGCTTGGCATAAGTGATGATGATGTAGACCGCAGTGTCGCTCGGCTCCTGATGGTGCCGGTGGCGACCTTGTTGTGCCCTCGCTATTGTGATCCAGCCGCTTAGATGGCATGGTCATGCGGTGGAAGGGCTTGAGGGCCAGCGGCTCCGTTGTGCACAATGGCTGGGTCTACCCATTCCGGGTTACCCACGGCACGGGCGACCGAAGGGTTGCGATTCGCCCTAGAATGTGCGCCACCCCTGCGATTTTGCCTGTCGGCGAGGAGAGGGCGTGCAGAGAAAATGATACCCACACCAGTACCTCGAGGGTCGTGGTCGCTGAGATGTTGCTTATGTTGTCGTTCC
>NW_021285137.1:0-2437 GCF_002162155.2 Triticum dicoccoides
TTCTACTGCTGCCTCATTGTCGACCTCTCTCTGCGCCACCAGTGCGGTGCTAACCACCTGATTCGTTGCTGCTAGGTACAACAACAATGGTTCTTGTGGTTTGGGCGCAACCAGCACTGGGGTAGAGGATAGGTATATCTTCAAATCCTGCAGTGCTGCCTCAACCTCCGGGGTCCACTCCATTGGGCCCGCCTTCTTCAAGATCTTGAAGAAGGGAAGGGCATGCTCTGCGGACTTGGAGATGAATCTGCTCATGGAGGCAACGCAACCAGTGAGCCGACACACGTCTTTGATCCGCTTAGGTGCCTCAATCTGCTCGATGGCCTTGATCTTGTCTGGGTTTGCCTCAATCCCACGCTGCAACACAAAGAACCCGGGAAGCTTGCCAGACGGGACACCGAAGACACACTTCTGAGGGTTCAACTTGAGGTTGATCTTGCGCAGGTTTGCAAACGTTTCCTCCAGATCTTGCACAAGTGTTGCTTTGTCCTTGGTTTTGACCACTATGTCATCCATGTAAGCTTCCATATTTCTATGTAAATGGGGCTCAAAACCAATTTGGACTGCTCTTGCAAAGGTCGAGCGAGCACTCTTCAACCCGAAAGGCATCTGTAAAAAGCAATACATACCACATGGGGTGATGAATGATGTCTTCTCCTCGTCTTCTTTTGTCATGAAGATCTGGTGGTACCCTGAGTAGGCATCGAGGAATGATAACAGGTCACACCTGGCCGTGGAGTCAACAATCTGGTCGATGCTCGGTAACGGGAAGGGATCCTTTGGACAAGCTTTATTGATGTCTGTGTAATCAATACATAGTCTCCACTTCCCGTTTGGCTTATGCACCACTACCGGGTTGGCCAACCACGTCGGATGGAGCACCCCCCCTTACCAAGCCTGCCGCCTCTAGTTTTCTGATCTCCTCCGTGATGAACTCCTTTCTCCCCAGAGCTTGCTTCCTGAGCTTCTACTTGACGGGCCGTGCATGAGGAGAGACATCAAGATGGTGCTCAGTCACTTCCCTCGAAACGCCGGGGATGTCGGATGCTTGCCATGCAAACACATCGACATTTGCCCGCAGGAAAGTGACGTGCTTGCTTTCCTATTTGCCATCGAGGGTGGAGCTTATTGTAAAAGCCCCTCCCGTGCCGTCCTTGACGGACACCTTCTTGGTCTCTGGTGGTGCAGCTCTGGACTTCTTGCTCTTGCCGGTGGAGCTCTCTGGCATGTCCCCGACGGGAGCGCAACACCCTGAGGAGGTGCGCTTGCTGGAGTGGGTGCGAGGGGTCTCACCGGTCTTCTTTCCTCCCGGGGTTCCGTCGGTAGGAGCAGGTGCCTTGGCGGCAGCTGCTGCAACTGCTTCCCGATAGAGTTGGTCGGCGCAAATCAACGCGTCTTTCTTGTCGAAGGGGACGGTGCATCGGCCCGGGCATCGTCAGGGTGTCGTAGGCGTAGTGAGAAGCCGCCATGAGCTTGGCTAGTGCTGGGCGGCTGAGGATCCCACTGTAGGGCAAGGGGATCTCGGCTACATCAAAGACAATCCTCTCTGTCCTGTAGTTCAGCTCACCTCTGAACGTCACGGGCAGCGTGACTTTTCCCTTCGGCTGGCTCGTCCCCAGATTGACTGCTTGGAACGTGCTCGTCTCCTCGAGGTCTCCATCAGGGGTCTGCAGCCTCTTTATCACAACAGGCGAGATGAAGTTCAGACCGGCCCCACCGTCAACTAGCATCTTCATCACCTTGAGGTTGCGGATTGTTGGTGAGACCAACAACGGCAAGCACCCGACCGTAGTAGTGCGGTCAGGGTGATCCTCGGTGTCAAAGATGATAGGCGTGCTGGACCACTTCAGCGGCTTCCGTGCGTCGAACGACGGCTCCACCGCTGTGACCTCACGCGCCCACTGCTTGAGCTAGCGGTGGGATTTATGCAGCGAGGCGCCACCATCGACGCACATGGCCTCTGTAGCTTTCTTGAACTCATGGTCGCCGGACTCATCGTCCTCGTCATGATCACTGCCCTCCTGTTTCTTGTCGCGGCCCCGGGCGGGCCTCTCCTGCTGAATATCTTTGCCGCGACGGCCTCCTTAGCCGCCACATTTCTTGCCGGATCCCTCGGCACCCTCTTGGCCCTTCTCCTTGTCCCGCCGCTCATGCTCGGCTTTCTGCTTCTCGGCGAGCAGCTCAACTTGCCGGCAGTTCTGGAGATCATGTCCCTTGGTGCGGTGGATCTTGCAATACTGCTTGTCAGAGCCTCCTGGCTTGTCGGCAGCCCCCAAGGCCCGGCAAGCGGCACAACCGGCAACCTCCTTACCGGGGTCGCTTGCCTTGGCCTTTTTGGTGGCGCTAGGTCATCAGACCCCTCGACGGCTAGCACGGTCTTTCCTTACGCTTCTTGTTACGGCGCCGACCCTTCTTTGCCGGGGTGGCGGTGTCATTC
>NW_021285138.1:0-2437 GCF_002162155.2 Triticum dicoccoides
TTCTACTGCTGCCTCATTGTCGACCTCTCTCTGCGCCACCAGTGCGGTGCTAACCACCTGATTCGTTGCTGCTAGGTACAACAACAATGGTTCTTGTGGTTTGGGCGCAACCAGCACTGGGGTAGAGGATAGGTATATCTTCAAATCCTGCAGTGCTGCCTCAACCTCCGGGGTCCACTCCATTGGGCCCGCCTTCTTCAAGATCTTGAAGAAGGGAAGGGCATGCTCTGCGGACTTGGAGATGAATCTGCTCATGGAGGCAACGCAACCAGTGAGCCGACACACGTCTTTGATCCGCTTAGGTGCCTCAATCTGCTCGATGGCCTTGATCTTGTCTGGGTTTGCCTCAATCCCACGCTGCAACACAAAGAACCCGGGAAGCTTGCCAGACGGGACACCGAAGACACACTTCTGAGGGTTCAACTTGAGGTTGATCTTGCGCAGGTTTGCAAACGTTTCCTCCAGATCTTGCACAAGTGTTGCTTTGTCCTTGGTTTTGACCACTATGTCATCCATGTAAGCTTCCATATTTCTATGTAAATGGGGCTCAAAACCAATTTGGACTGCTCTTGCAAAGGTCGAGCGAGCACTCTTCAACCCGAAAGGCATCTGTAAAAAGCAATACATACCACATGGGGTGATGAATGATGTCTTCTCCTCGTCTTCTTTTGTCATGAAGATCTGGTGGTACCCTGAGTAGGCATCGAGGAATGATAACAGGTCACACCTGGCCGTGGAGTCAACAATCTGGTCGATGCTCGGTAACGGGAAGGGATCCTTTGGACAAGCTTTATTGATGTCTGTGTAATCAATACATAGTCTCCACTTCCCGTTTGGCTTATGCACCACTACCGGGTTGGCCAACCACGTCGGATGGAGCACCCCCCCTTACCAAGCCTGCCGCCTCTAGTTTTCTGATCTCCTCCGTGATGAACTCCTTTCTCCCCAGAGCTTGCTTCCTGAGCTTCTACTTGACGGGCCGTGCATGAGGAGAGACATCAAGATGGTGCTCAGTCACTTCCCTCGAAACGCCGGGGATGTCGGATGCTTGCCATGCAAACACATCGACATTTGCCCGCAGGAAAGTGACGTGCTTGCTTTCCTATTTGCCATCGAGGGTGGAGCTTATTGTAAAAGCCCCTCCCGTGCCGTCCTTGACGGACACCTTCTTGGTCTCTGGTGGTGCAGCTCTGGACTTCTTGCTCTTGCCGGTGGAGCTCTCTGGCATGTCCCCGACGGGAGCGCAACACCCTGAGGAGGTGCGCTTGCTGGAGTGGGTGCGAGGGGTCTCACCGGTCTTCTTTCCTCCCGGGGTTCCGTCGGTAGGAGCAGGTGCCTTGGCGGCAGCTGCTGCAACTGCTTCCCGATAGAGTTGGTCGGCGCAAATCAACGCGTCTTTCTTGTCGAAGGGGACGGTGCATCGGCCCGGGCATCGTCAGGGTGTCGTAGGCGTAGTGAGAAGCCGCCATGAGCTTGGCTAGTGCTGGGCGGCTGAGGATCCCACTGTAGGGCAAGGGGATCTCGGCTACATCAAAGACAATCCTCTCTGTCCTGTAGTTCAGCTCACCTCTGAACGTCACGGGCAGCGTGACTTTTCCCTTCGGCTGGCTCGTCCCCAGATTGACTGCTTGGAACGTGCTCGTCTCCTCGAGGTCTCCATCAGGGGTCTGCAGCCTCTTTATCACAACAGGCGAGATGAAGTTTAGACCGGCCCCACCGTCAACTAGCATCTTCATCACCTTGAGGTTGCGGATTGTTGGTGAGACCAACAACGGCAAGCACCCGACCGTAGTAGTGCGGTCAGGGTGATCCTCGGTGTCGAAGATGATAGGCGTGCTGGACCACTTCAGCGGCTTCCGTGCGTCGAACGACGGCTCCACCGCTGTGACCTCACGCGCCCACTGCTTGAGCTAGCGGTGGGATTTATGCAGCGAGGCGCCACCATCGATGCACATGGCCTCTGTAGCTTTCTTGAACTCATGGTCGCCGGACTCATCGTCCTCGTCATGATCACTGCCCTCCTGTTTCTTGTCGCGGCCCCGGGCGGGCCTCTCCTGCTGAATATCTTTGCCGCGACGGCCTCCTTAGCCGCCACATTTCTTGCCGGATCCCTCGGCACCCTCTTGGCCCTTCTCCTTGTCCCGCCGCTCATGCTCGGCTTTCTGCTTCTCGGCGAGCAGCTCAACTTGCCGGCAGTTCTGGAGATCATGTCCCTTGGTGCGGTGGATCTTGCAATACTGCTTGTCAGAGCCTCCTGGCTTGTCGGCAGCCCCCAAGGCCCGGCAAGCGGCACAACCGGCAACCTCCTTACCGGGGTCGCTTGCCTTGGCCTTTTTGGTGGCGCTAGGTCATCAGACCCCTCGACGGCTAGCACGGTCTTTCCTTACGCTTCTTGTTACGGCGCCGACCCTTCTTTGCCGGGGTGGCGGTGTCATTC
>NW_021285139.1:0-2193 GCF_002162155.2 Triticum dicoccoides
GTATGTGTCAATAAGTGCAACACAGAAGGCAATCAAAAGACAAAGTTTGGAAGTGAACTCTTTGAACTGCTGCCAGTGTGCTCGCTTCTTGCTCTAGTTTTGCTTACTGAGGTGAGGGAGATTGCTTCTTACATCTGCTCTAACTGGACAAAAGTATCCCTTATTCGCCTCTATACAAACCATGCTTCATGGCAACAATCTCCTGCCATGAAGAAATGGGTTGGCCATCTATTGAAGTGCAAATGCGAGATGTTGAAGCATTGGGAAGACAAAATGAACCTGTGCTCAATCATAGTGCTACATCCAAGGAAAATTCCACTGGCTCCACTTTGCGGTCTCATTCCTGTTCCCGACAAAAAGAAGAAGATACCAAGAGAGGTGAAGGTTGCTATTGTGCAATCATTGAGAAAGCATGTGTGAGCCGGAAACAATGGCATGATAACATCTTTGTGCAAGAGCCCGCAGCTACAAGTCGGCGACAACCTGCTTTGGACGTTCAATGGAGCCAATGGTACAGCGGACATCATGCTTGTGTGTCACATCGCCACCAGCATCCTTGAAGTAAGATCAGACCCACAGCTTCCTCCCTCTGACCACAAGATTATTGCTACTCACCTGTCACGGTATTGCGCCTACCTGGTGGCCCACTGTCCTGAGCTACTCCCCGACTTCGAGCGCTGGTGTAAGAGCATGTACAAAGCCGTCAAGAAGGAAGCAGAGCTCATCCTCGTCAGTGCTATCAGGCCTGAAGCAACGCCCCAAGTGAAGTACCAGAAGCTATTCGAGCAGCTGAGCACAAGATCAGAGCATGAAGTGCTCAAGAATGGCGCGGAGCTCGGGAGGCTGCTGGTGGAGCTGCCCGAAGGAGAGGAGAAGGCATGGGAGCTCCTTGCCGGCTTCTGGGCGGAGATGCTCATGTACGTCGCTCCATCAGACAACCTTAATGGGCACGCGGAGGCCATCGCCCGTGGCGGCGAGCTGATAACGCTCCTCTGGGCGTTGCTCGGCCACCTCGGGTGTGTCAGCAGGCCCGACGACGACGCAGCCGCTGCCACTGCATGCTAGTGCTTCTCCTGGTGCTGATATTTCGTTTTATTCATGCTTGTTTCACTATTTTTTATACCTCTCATTGTTTCTCATTGTTTCATCATGGTCATAGTTTGCTGTATGACTCAGCATCGTGTCCACTGGAGATGTATTGGATTTGGATGCCATTATTCCCATTGATCATCAGCTTTGCAGTTTTTCATACAAGAATATATTGATGTTGTGATTCTTGTCTCCCGCGCGCGGCGGATCGTTATTCCATGTTTAGTATGACGTTCATTTTTTCGTCATCTTAGGCGTTCGCTATGGAATAAACATTGATGCAAAACATCAAGGTTTGCCGTATGTTTCATGCGATGAACGGATTTATATGTACTACTAGCGTTTATCTTGAGTTTTGTGAGTGGCACTGTGAATCTAGTGTCTGAATAAGTCTTTAGTATGGTGCTGAATTTTGTGCTTAAGGTGCATTCGGCTGCTCCTCTTATGGCCCTGCAGTTTCTCGAGATCAGTCTGGAACAAAATGGCGCTCTGGAATGGCTTCTCCTCTCTCCGCCCCAATTCATGGACGGATGGCACAAAAGCTCCATGGAGATTATGGCCGACATTATTACAACAACAGAGATAAGGAACAAGAAAGAAATCAAGTCAGTGGCTATATGTTAGCAGTATGGGAGGGATCTTCACGTTGATAAGGAACTTGGAGGACGTGAACTTTCCCCCATTCGGGACCGTGTCGGCTCCCCTTCCACCAGCCTCCCTCTCCCCTTCCTCCCCATCGCCGTCGCTGGCGCCCGTGGCCGGCCTGGCCCCGGGGACGCTGGTGGCAGCGGCCCCTTCACCTTCCCTTCCTGGCAGTACTCAGATTAGCGGGGGTGATCTCACATTCACCTGAGGGTTCTCCCTTTCATCGTCGTTCTTTGGTGGCTCTTCTGCTCCTAACAGCCTGAAGGCCATTAGTGAGTATGTGGATACATGTCTATTTGTGCGTGAAAAATATTTGAAATACAATCTTAGAAGTATGTTATTCAAAGTTGAAATCCAACAATTAACAATGATGTTTTAATGTTCACAACAATTTATTGGTCAAGTTTTTTTACACCACAAAAATAGATTTGAGTTTTAACTTGATTTTGTACAAGTCTC
>NW_021285140.1:0-572 GCF_002162155.2 Triticum dicoccoides
CTCTCGAGGGCTTAGCTGCGACCCCGTAACCGCCTAAGTTAAAAACATTCCGAGTGGAGAGCAATCCTCCCACTCGGGGTCTTAGCAGCGACCCCATAATCGCCTATGTTAAAAACATTCTGAGTGAAGAGCAATCCCCCCACTCGGGGGCTTAGCTGCGACCCCGTAATTGCCTAAGTTAAAAACATTCGGAGTGGAGAGCAATTCTCCCACTCGGGGGCTTAGCTGCTATCCCGTAATCGCCTAAGTTAAAAACATTCCGAGTGGAGAGCAATCCTCCCACTCGGGGGCTTAGCTGCGAACCTTTAATCGCCTAAGTTAAAACCATTCCGAGTGGAGAGCAATCCTCGCACTCGGGGGATTACCTGCGACCCCGTAATCCCCTAAGTTAAAAACATTCCGAGTCGAGACCAATCCTCCCACTTGGGGGCTTAGCTTTGACCCTGTAATCGCCTAAGTTAAAAAAATCCGAGTGGAGAGCAGTCCTCCCACTCGGGGGCTTAGCTACGACCCCGTAATCGCGTAAGTTAAAAATATTCCGCTCGGGGGCTTAGCTGCGACCGCGTAATCGC
>NW_021285140.1:4049-6841 GCF_002162155.2 Triticum dicoccoides
TAAGTTAAAAAAATTCCGAGTGGAGAGCAATTCTTCCACTTGGGGGTTTAGCTGCGACCCCGTAATCGCCTAAGTTGAAAACATTCCGAGTGGAGAGCAATTCTTCCACTCGGGGGATTAGCTGCAAACCTTTAATCACCTAAGTTAAAACCATTCTGAGTGGAGAGCAATCCTCACACTCGGGGGCTTACCTGCGACCCCGTAATCCCCTAAGTCAAAAAGATACCGAGTCAAGAGCAATCCTCCCACTCGGGGGCTTAGCTTTGACCCCGTAATCGCCTAAGTTAAAAAAAATCCGAGTGGAGAGCACTCCTGTCGGTCATCAGCGAGTGAATCCAGGCTGTAGCATTGGGCTAACAGGACTCCGGTGAACTGGGCTGTAGCGGGCTAACAGGACTCCGGTATTCATCGCGTGACATTTCCCCGAAGGGACAGACACAGGAACGAAGAAGGACACATGCCGGCCAGCCGAAGTGTTCTGGAGCAGTAGCAAGCTACCAGGGCTCAGTGGAAGCACTAGGAGAAATTTCCTGGTAAGAGAGGCTACTAAGGATAAACAACTAGATAGTCAGATCCCACACATAGCAATACACATTACACGTACGCATAACATGCAAGTATGTGCTGTACAACATGGCATCACAGCATAACTCAACAACTCATATAGATAAAGGCTCAGAAGAGCCAACATAGCAATATTACACCCAGGGTCACATGACCCAACATTCAGAGCAATCAAGCAACAAACGGAAGCATTACATGTCTGAGTACATACATCTATAAATGAAAAAGGCTGAAAGCCTGACTATCTACAACATCCGATCAAGATCGTAGCTGAGGTACTAGCTACTAGTCGAAGTCCATGAGAACACTAGTAAGACCGAAGTCTCCGCTGCAAAAACATAAATAAAGCAACATGAGTACAAAGGTACTCAGCAAGACATACATCAGATCCTATCATACATGCATTTGTATCAAGAGGTAATGTGGGGTTTAGTTGCAGCAGGCCAGCTTTGACTCTGTGGCTATCCTGTTCTATGACCACCAGAAACTCTGGAGGTGAGACAACGTACACGAGTCCACTAATCACCACACAATACACTACTATGGATTCATCCCCGTCTCCCTACGAGAAGGCCATCCATAGCACTCACACTTGTCTTGAGCATTTTATAGTATCCACTTCAAGTTGTCTATGTACCATGTAAGCATCCAAGAAGTCCATAACCGCGGACCCGGCTATTCGAATAGATCATGTTAACCCTGCAGGGGTGTACTTCTTCACACACGCTCTCGCCACTTACCACCATGTACACGTCATGTATCTCGGCAACCTTCAAGCGGAAGCCTGGTGAGGGTGTCGGCCACGACCTGACTAACCACACAAGACTCTAGCCCAGGTTTATCGCCTATTCGGGTTCCATCCGCAAGGAGATCCGGCCGGGGTGTCGCTCACGGCCCCAAACGATGTGTGCAGGGTTCCCGAGCCCACGATCCGGGTGCCACTCAGTACACCAGGCCACGTGTGCCTAGTCTGTCCCAAGCCCACCCTGCCGGGTGCCACTTGGTAGAAAAATAGCACTACCTACAAACACCAGAAACTAGTTGCGACTCCTGGACAGAGACCAAGTTGGTTAATAAGTCGAGAGGGGTCGAGTTACCGGAACCCAATGTGTGGTAGTATCGAGTCATTGGACAACATACATAGAACTCGGTGCTTAAGGACGGTTCCAGTGAGACAACCCACCATGTACTCCTACATGGCCTCTCACCGCTACCTTTACCAAATCGTGTTCACACACTTCACTCTCAGCATCAGAACATATCATAACACTCCAATTCATTCCCAATGAACCAGACCTGACACAACTCTAAGCAATAGCAGGCATAGCATGGTAGGAACACAACATGGCTCAATCAACTCCTACACATGCTAGTGGGTTTCAACTATTTACTGTGGCAATGACAGGTCATGTAGAGGAATGGGTTCAACTACCGCAGCACAAAGTAGCAGATGAATCGTTGTTGTCCTAATGCAATAATTGAGAGTAGGAGCGAGAGAGTAGGATTGTATCGGAATGAACAAGGGGGTTTGCTTGCCTAGTAAATCAACAAGGGAGGCACTGCTTCATAGACAGATACTCTGGAACGTCTCCGGAGCAGGGCCTATCAAGAAGGAACGGTGCCAACAATCAAAACACAAGCATATGCAACACAATGATGCATGAACATAGCATGAAGATGTGATGCTAATTGTGCTAATGCAACTAGTACACATCTGGTTTGAAGTCCATTTGAACCATCAGCTCAAATGCAATTCTAAATTAAGTCTCTTATATATGCCATAATGTGTTTTTTCATATTCAGCATGTATAAGTTGGTTTTTCATGCATGAAACTAGTACAGATGGATAGATTACATTTTTCTGATAATTTTTCATATATAAATTATTTTAATCTGAGCTACGTTTGAATTGTTATGAATTTTTGAAGCTTAAATCAATTTCTAGAATTTCCTGATTTAATTTAATCCCAGAAATCATATTATTGCGCCAGCATGACGTCAACACGACGTCAGCAGTCAACTGCGGCTGATGGGGTCAAACCTGACGTGTGGGGTCCATAGGTCAGTGACAGGGGGTTAAACAGGGGGTTAATTTAATCCTAATTAAAAGTTAGTGGCGCTGGGGCCCACTGTCAGCCTCAGGGGGGTTAATTAAGCGGTGATTAGCACTAAGCTAATCACCTGACGGGCCGGGCCCACATGGCGGGGCTCAGGCGACGGGGCTCGCC
>NW_021285140.1:7645-15704 GCF_002162155.2 Triticum dicoccoides
TCGGAGAGCCCCGTCGCCTGAGCCCTGCCATGTGCGCCCGGCCCGTCAGGTGATTAGCTTAGTGCTAATCACCGCTTAATTAACCCCCCCTGAGGCTGACAGTGGGCCCCAGCGCCACTAACTTTTAATTAGGATTAAATTAACCCCCTGTTTAACCCCCTGTCACTGACGTGTGGACCCCACACGTCAGGTTTGAGCCCATCAGCCGCAGTTGACTGCTGACATCGTGCTGACGTCATGCTGGCGCAATAATATGATTTATGGGATTAAATTAAATCAGGAAATTCCAGAAATTGATTTAAGCTTCAAAAATTCATAACAATTCAACCGTAGCTCAGATTAAAATAATTTATATATGAAAAATTATCAGAAAAATGTAATCTATCCATCTGTACTAGTTTCATGCATGACAAACCAACTTATACATGCTGAATATGAGAAAACACATTATGGCATATATAAGAGACTTAATTTAGAATTGCATTTGAGCTTATGGTTCAAATGGACTTCAAACCAGATGAGTACTAGTTGCATTAGCACAATCAGCATCACATCTTCATGCCATGTTCATGCATCATTGTGTTGCATATGCTTGTGTTTTGATTGTTGGCACAGTTCCTTCTCGATAGGCCCTGCTCCGGAGACGTTCCAGAGTATCTGTCTATGAAGCAGTGCCTCCCTTGTTGATTTACCAGGCAAGCAAACCCCCTTGTTCATTTCGATACAATCCTACTCTCTCGCTCCTTCTCTTAGTTATTGCATTAGGATAACAACGATTCATCTGCTACTTTGTGCTGCGGTAGTTGAACCCATTCCTCTGCATGACCTGTCATTGCCATAGTAAATAGTTGAAACCCACTAGCATGTGTAGGAGTTGATTGAGCCATGTTGTGTTCCTACCATGCTATGCCTGCTATTGCTTAGAGTTGTGTCAGGTCTGGTTCATTGGGAATGAATTGGAGTGTTATGATATGTTCTGATGCTGAGAGTGAAGTGTGTGAACACGATTTGGTAAAGGTAGCGGTGAGAGGCCATGTAGGAGTACATGGTGGGTTGTCTCACTGGAACCGTCCTTAAGCACCGAGTTCTATGTATGTTGTCCAATGACTCGATACTACCACACATTGGGTTCCGGTAACTCGACCCCTCTCGACTTATTAACCAACTTGGTCTCTGTCCAGGAGTCGCAACTAGTTTCTGGTGTTTGTAGGTAGTGCTATTTTTCTACCAAGTGGCACCCGGCAGGGTGGGCTTGGGACAGACTAGGCACACGTGGCCTGGTGTACCGAATGGCACCCGGATGGTGGGCTCGGGAACCCTGCACACATCGTTTGGGGCCGTGAGCGACACCCCGGTCGGATCTCCTTGCGGATGGAACCCGAATAGGCGATAAACCTGGGCCAGAGTCTTGTGTGGTTAGTCAGGTCGTGGCCGACACCCTCGCCAGGCTTCCACTTGAAGGTTGCCGAGATACATGATGTGTACATGGCGGTAAGTGGCGAGAGCGTGTGTGAAGAAGTACACCCCTGCAGGGTTAACATGATCTATTCGAATAGCCGGGTCCGCGGTTATGGACTTCTTGGATGCTTACATGGTACATAGACAACTTGAAGTGGATAATATAAAATGCTCAAGACAAGTGTGAGTGCTATGGATGGCCTTCTCGTAGGGAGACGGGGATGAATCCATAGTAGTGTATTGTGTGGTGATTAGTGGACTCGTGTACGTTGTCTCACCTCCAGAGTTTCTGGTGGTCATAGAACAGGATAGCCACAGAGTCAAAGCTGGCTTGCTGCAACTAAACCCCACATTACCTCTTGATACAAATGCATGTATGATAGGATCTGATGTAAGTCTTGCTGAGTACCTTTGTACTCATGTTGCTTTATTTATGTTTTTGCAGCGGAGACTTCGGTCTTACTAGTGTTCTCATGGACTTCGACTAGTAGCTAGTACCTCAGCTACGATCTTGATCGGATGTTGTAGATAGTCAGGCTTTCAGCCTTTTTCATTTATAGATGTCTGTACTCAGACATGTAATGCTTCCGTTTGTTGCTTTATTGCTCTGAATGTTGGGTCATGTGACCCTGGGTGTAATATTGCTATGTTGGCTCTTCTGAGCCTTTATCTATATGAGTTGTTGAGTTATGCTGTGATGCCATGTTGTACAGCACATACTTGCATGTTATGCGTACGTGTAATGTGTATTGCTATGTGTGGGATCTGACTATCTAGTTGTTTATCCTTAGTAGCCTCTCTTACCGGGAAATGTCTCCTAGTGCTTCCACTGAGCCCTGGTAGCTTGCTACTGCTCCGGAACACTTCGGCTGGCCGGCATGTGTCCTTCTTCGTCCCTGTGTCTGTCCCTTCGGGGAAATGTCACGCGATGAATACGGGAGTCCTGTTAGCCCGCTACAGCCTAGTTCATCGGAGTCCTGTTAGCCCAGTGCTACAGCCTGGATTCACTCGCTGATGACTGACATGTTCGAAGAAACGAGGGCGAGGGAGTGTGCGAGGGGGTCGGGGTGGTTGCGTGGCGTCGTCCGGGGCATCCAGACGAGGAGGGGAGAGGCAGGCAGGCAGAGAGGGAGGAGGTGGCGCGGCGCAGCGGTGCGCGCGGCACGCAGCTGCTTGGCGAGGGGGGGGGAAGACGACAGAGGAGGAGGCGGGCTGGGCCGCCTGCTGCTGCTGGGCTGCACAGGGGGGGAGCCCCAGGTAAGCTTCTCCTCTTTAATTCTGTTTTCTATTTTTTTCTGACATTTGTTTTGATTTAATTAAAATATTAAATCATTTAATTACCTTATGCCAATTTTTGCAGGAGCTAGCTATAATATTCCAGAGCTCCTTTATAAATGGCATAATTTTTGGACCATATTTCATATATATAACAATATATATCCAAAGCAAATAATTATCGGATTAATCCAAATGGCCAAAATTAAATATCCATGAGCTCCTAAAAATATTGGTTTGATTTTTATCTCTGTCCAATATTTTCAGCGGGCAACATGAGCATTTTCTTGGACCCTTTTGGAGAAATTTTTATTTGGGTCATTTTCAAAAATGATTCTGAGGGTTCCACCAATCCTCATTTCAAATTTAAATGAAATTTAAATATGATGCACAAATGGCTAGCTAGTCTAGGTCATACCAGACTAGGGATGTGACAACTCGCCCCCACTTGAAAAAATCTCGTCCCGAGATTCAGGGGTCGACGGAAAGAAAGCGGGGTACTCCAGTCGAAGACGATCTTCTCGCTCCCAAGTAGCTTCTCTCTCGGAATGATGAGACCACTGAACTTTGAGAAACTTGATGTTCTGACGTCGAGTGACACGCTCTGCTTGATCAAGAATGCGAACCGGGTACTCTCAGTATGTGAGGTTATCTTGGAGATCAAGCGTTTCGTGGTCCACTCCGCGGATAGGATCCGAGAAGCAACGCCTGAGTTGAGAGACGTGGAAGACATCATGAACTCGAGAAAGATGTGGGGGTAGTTCCAATTGGTAGGCAACCTCTCCTCATTTAGCGAGAATGCGAAAGGGACCAATGTAATGAGGAGCCAACTTGCCCTTGATACCGAAACGATGGGTACCCTTCAAAGGAGTAACCCAAAGGTAAGCCTGGTCGCCAATTTCATAAGTCATATCCTTATGATGACGATCGTACTGGCTTTTCTGACGAGACTGGGCTGTTTTCAAATTCTCACGAATGATGCGAACTTGCTCTTCTGCCTCCTGGATCATGTCCGGTCCAAAGAATTGTCTTTCACCGGTTTCTGACCAGTTCAAAGGTGTTCGACATCTTCGTCCATAGAGAACCTCAAAAGGAGCTTTCTTGAGGCTGGATTGATAGCTATTGTTATAAGCAAACTCGGCAAAAGGAAGACATTTCTCCCAATCCATATCGAATGAGATAACGCAAGCTCTGAGCATGTCTTCGAGAATTTGATTGACCCATTCCACCTGACCACTCGATTGAGGGTGGAAAGCGGTACTAAAGGAAAGATGGGTTCCCATGGCAGTTTGGAAACTCTCCCAGAAATGAGAAGTGAAAAGACTGCCACGGTCCGAATTGATCTCTAGTGGAACACCATGGAGTGATACTATTCGAGAAATGTATAAGTCAGCAAGCTGACTAGCAGTGATACTCTCTCGAATAGGTAGGAAGTGAGCCACTTTGGAAAGACGATCAACGACTACGAAGATAGCGTTATTCCCTCTCTTGGTCCTGGGAAAGCCGGTGATGAAGTCCATACCAACTTTATCCCATTTCCATTCAGGAATAGCTAAAGGCTGAAGGGTGCCAGCAGGTCTTTGATGCTCTGCCTTAACGCGACGACAAACGTCACATTTAGCAATGAACTCAGCGATTTCTCTCTTCATCCTAGTCCACCAGAACCTCTGGCGTAGGTCCTGATACATCTTAGTACTACCGGGATGAATCATGAGAGGAGATTCATGCGCCTCCTTGAGAATCAATTGTCGAAGATGTTGCTTCTTGGGGACCACCAGGCGGTTCCCAAAGAGAACAACACCTCGATCATCTATAGAGAAACTCCCGGCCCGTCAGGTGATTAGCTTAGTGCTAATCACCACTTAATTAACCCCCCCCTGAGGCTGACAGTGGGCCCCAGCGCCACTAACTTTTAATTAGGATTAAATTAACCCCCTGTTTAACCCCCTGTCACTGACGTGTGGACCCCACATGTCAGGTTTGACCCCATCATCCGCAGTTGACTGCTGACGTCGTGCTGACGTCATGCTGGCGCAATAAAATTATTTTTGGGATTAAATTAAATCAGGAAATTCCAGAAATTGATTTAAGCTTCAAAAATTCATAACAATTCAACCATAGCTCAGATTAAAATAATTTATATATGAAAAATTATCAGAAAAATGTAATCTATCCATCTGTACTAGTTTCATGCATGACAAACCAGCTTATACATGCTGAATATGAGAAAACACATTATGGCATATATAAGAGACTTAATTTAGAATTGCATTTGAGCTTATGGTTCAAATGGACTTCAAACCAGATGAGTACTAGTTGCATTAGCACAATCAGCATCACATCTTCATGCCATGTTCATGCATCATTGTGTTGCATATGCTTGTGTTTTGATTGTTGGCACCGTTCCTTCTCGATAGGCCCTGCTCCGGAGACATTCCAGAGTATCTGTCTATGAAGCAGTGCCTCCCTTGTTGATTTACCAGGCAAGCAAACCCCCTTGTTCATTCCGATACAATCCTACTCTCTCGCTCCTGCTCTCAGTTATTGCATTAGGACAACAACGATTCATCTGCTACATTGTGCTGCGGTAGTTGAACCCATTCCTCTGCATGACCTGTCATTGCCACAGTAAATAGTTGAAACCCACTAGCATGTGTAGGAGTTGATTGAGCCATGTTGTGTTCCTACCATGCTATGCCTGCTATTGCTTAGAGTTGTGTCAGGTCTGGTTCATTGGGAATGAATTGGAGTGTTATGATATGTTCTGTTGCTGAGAGTGAAGTGTGTGAACACGATTTGGTAAAGGTAGCGGTGAGAGGCCATGTAGGAGTACATGGTGGGTTGTCTCACTGGAACCGTCCTTAAGCACCGAGTTCTATGTATGTTGTCCAATGACTCGATACTACCACACATTGGGTTCCGGTAACTCGACCCCTCTCGACTTATTAACCAACTTGGTCTCTGTCCAGGAGTCGCAACTAGTTTCTGGTGTTTGTAGGTAGTGCTATTTTTCTACCAAGTGGCACCCGGCAGGGTGGATTTGGGACAGACTAGGCACACGTGGCCTGGTGTACCGAGTGGCACCCGGATGGTGGGCTCGGGAACCCTGCACACATCGTTTGGGGCCGTGAGCGACACCCCGGTCGGATCTCCTTGCGGATGGAACCCGAATAGGCGATAAACCTGGGCTAGAGTCTTGTGTGGTTAGTCAGGTCGTGGCCGACACCCTCGCCAGGCTTCCGCTTGAAGGTTGCCGAGATACATGACGTGTACATGGCGGTAAGTGGCGAGAGCGTGTGTGAAGAAGTACACCCCTGCAGGGTTAACATGATCTATTCGAATAGCCGGGTCCGCGGTTATGGACTTCTTGGATGCTTACATGGTACATAGACAACTTGAAGTGGATACTATAAAATGCTCAAGACAAGTGTGAGTGCTATGGATGGCCTTCTCGTAGGGAGACGGGGATGAATCCATAGTAGTGTATTGTGTGGTGATTAGTGGACTCGTGTACGTTGTCTCACCTCCAGAGTTTCTGGTGGTCATAGAACAGGATAGCCACAGAGTCAAAGCTGGCTTGCTGCAACTAAACCCCACATTACCTCTTGATACAAATGCATGTATGATAGGATCTGATGTAAGTCTTGCTGAGTACCTTTGTACTCATGTTGCTTTATTTATGTTTTTGCAGCGGAGACTTCGGTCTTACTAGTGTTCTCATGGACTTCGACTAGTAGCTAGTACCTCAGCTACGATCTTGATCGGATGTTGTAGATAGTCAGGCTTTCAGCCTTTTTCATTTATAGATGTCTGTACTCAGACATGTAATGCTTCCGTTTGTTGCTTGATTGCTCTGAATGTTGGGTCATGTGACCCTGGGTGTAATATTGCTATGTTGGCTCTTCTGAGCCTTTATCTATATGAGTTGTTGAGTTATGCTATGATGCCATGTTGTACAGCACATACTTGCATGTTATGCGTACGTGTAATGTGTATTGCTATGTGTGGGATCTGACTATCTAGTTGTTTATCCTTAGTAGCCTCTCTTACCGGGAAATGTCTCCTAGTGCTTCCACTGAGCCCTGGTAGCTTGCTACTGCTCCGGAACACTTCGGCTGGACGGCATGTGTCCTTCTTCGTTCCTGTGTCTGTCCCTTTGGGGAAATGTCACGCGATGAATACGGGAGTCCTGTTAGCCCGCTACAGCCCAGTTCACCGGAGTCCTATTAGCCCAGTGCTACAGCCTGGATTCACTCGCTGATGACCGACATGTTCGAAGAAAGGAGGGCGAGGGAGAGTGCGAGGGGGTCGGGGTGGTTGCGTGGCGTCGTCCGGGGCATCCAGACGAGGAGGGGAGAGGCAGGCAGGCAGAGAGGGAGGAGGTGGCGCGGCGCGGCGGTGCGCGCGGCACGCAGCTGCTTGGCGAGGGGGGGGGGAAGACGACAGAGGAGGAGGCGGGCTGGGCCGCCTGCTGGCTGGGCCGGCCTGCTGCTGCTGGGCTGCACAGGGGGGGGAGCCCCAGGTAAGCTTCTCCTCTTTAATTATGTTTTCTATTTTTTTCTGACATTTGTTTTGATTTAATTAAAATATTAAATCATTTAATTACCTTATGCCAATTTTTGCAGGAGCTAGCTATAATATTCCAGAGCTCCTTTATATATGGCATAATTTTTGGACCATATTTCATATATATATAACAATATATATCCAAAGCAAATAATTATCGGATTAATCCAAATGGCCAAAATTAAATATCCATGAGCTCCTAAAAATATTGGTTTGATTTTTATCTCTGTCCAATATTTTCAGAGGGCAACATGAGCATTTTCTTGGACCCTTTTGGAGAAATTTTTATTTGGGTCATTTTCAAAAATGATTCTGAGGGTTCCACCAATCCTCATTTCAAATTTAAATGAAATTTAAATATGATGCACAAATGGCTAGCTACTCTAGGTCATACCAGACTAGGGATGTGACAACTCCTCCCACTCGGGGGCTTAGCTACGACCCCGTAATCGCCTAAGTTAAGAATATTCTGCTCGGGGGCTTAGTTGCGACCGCGTAATCGCCTAAGTTAAAAACATTCCTAGTGGAGAGCAATCCTCCCGCTCGGGGGCTTAGCTGCAACCCCGTAATCGCCTAAGTTAAAAACTTTCTGAGTGGAGAGCAATCCTCCCACTCAGATGCTTAGCTTCGACCCCATAATCGCCTAAATTAAAAACATTCAGAGTGGAGAGCAATCCTCCCACTCAGGGGCTTAGCTGCAACCCCATAATCGCCTAAGTGAAAAACATTCCGAGTGGAGAGCAATCCTCCCACTCGGGGG
>NW_021285141.1:0-1582 GCF_002162155.2 Triticum dicoccoides
CCGCAAAGTGGCTAGAAGCCATGAAATCTGAGATGGGATCCATGTATGAGAACAAAGTATGGACTTTGGTTGACTTGCCCGATGATCGGCAAGCGATTGAGAATAAATGGATCTTTAAGAAGAAGACTGACGCTGATGGTAATGTTACTGTCTACAAAGCTCGACTTGTCGCAAAAGGTTTTCGGCAAGTTCAAGGAATTGACTACGATGAGACCTTCTCACCCGTAGCGATGCTTAAGTCCGTCCGAATCATGTTAGCAATTGCCGCATTTTATGATTATGAAATTTGGCAAATGGATGTCAAAACTGCATTCCTGAATGGATTCCTGGAAGAAGAGTTGTATATGATGCAACCAGAAGGTTTTGTCGAACCAAAGGGAGCTAACAAAGTGTGCAAGCTCCAGCGATCCATTTATGGACTAGTGCAAGCCTCTCGGAGTTGGAATAAACGTTTTGATAGTGTGATCAAAGCATTTGGTTTTATACAGACTTTTGGAGAAGCCTGTATTTACAAGAAAGTGAGTGGGAGCTCTGTAGCATTTCTGATATTATATGTGGATGACATATTACTGATTGGAAATGATATAGAATTTCTGGATAGCATAAAGGGATACTTGAATAAAAGTTTTTCAAAGAAAGACCTTGGTGAAGCTGCTTACATATTGAGCATCAAGATCTATTGAGATAGATCAAGACGCTTGATAAGATTTTCAATGAGTACATACCTTGGCAAGATTTTGAAATAGTTCAAAATGGAACAGTCAAAGAAAGAGTTCTTGCCTGTGTTGCAAAAGTATGAAATTGAGTAAGACTCAAATCCCGACCACAGCAGAAAATAGAAAGAGAATGAAAAGTCATTCCCTATGCCTCAGTCATAGGTTCTATAAAGTATGCTATGCTATGTACCAGACCTATTGTATACCTTGCTCTGTATTTGGCAAAGGAGTACAATAGTGATCTAGGAGTAGATCACTGGACATTGGTCAAGAATATCCTTAGTAAGGACTAAGGAGATGTTTCTCGATTATGGAGGTGATAAAAGAGTTTGTTGTAAAAGTTACATCAGTGCAAACTTTTACACTGATCCAGATGACTCTAAGTCTCAATCTGGATACATATTGAAAGTGGGAGCAATTAGCTAGAGTAGCTTCGCACAGAGCATTGTAGACATAGGATATTTGCAAAATACATACGGCTCTGAATATGACAGATCCGTTGACTAAGCTTCTCTCACGAGCAAAACATGATCACACCTTAGTACTCTTTGGGTGTTAATCACATAGCGATGTGAACTAGATTACTGAATCTAGTAAACCCTTTGGGTGTTGGTCACATGGTGATGTGAACTATTGCTGTTAAAATCACATGGCGATGTGAACTAGATTATTGACTCTAGTGCAAGTGGGAGACTGAAGGAAATATGCCCTAGAGGCAATAATAAAGTTATTATTTATTTCCTTATATCATGATAAATGTTTATTATTCATGCTAGAATTGTATTAACCGGAAACATAATACATGTGAGAATACATAGACAAACAGAGTGTCACTAGTATGCCTCTACTTGACTAGCTCGTTAATC
>NW_021285142.1:0-985 GCF_002162155.2 Triticum dicoccoides
GTTGCCAGGCATGCCACCGGATAGAGACATTGAGTTTTTGATTGAACTATTGCCAGGAACAGGCCCGATATCGAAACGACCATACAGGATGCCAGCACAAGATTTGGCAGAAATCAAGAAGCAGATTAAGGAGCTATTGGATAAAGGTTATATACGCCCAAGCTCTTCACCTTGGGGATCACCCGTTTTGTTAGTAGAGAAGAAGGATGGATCTTTGAGAATGGTTGTTGATTATCGTGAATTGAATGCGGTAACAATCAAGAACAAGTACCCACTACCAATGATAAATGATCTGTTTGATCGTTTGCAAGGAGCCAAAGTGTTTTCCAAGATCGACTTGCGATCAGGGTACCATCAGTTGAAGATTCGGGAGCAAGACATACCCAAGACTGCATTTACCACGAGATATGGACTGTACGAGTATACCGTTATGTCATTTGGATTGACTAACGCACCTGCCTATTTTATGAACCTGATGAACAAAGTGTTTATGGAGTTTTTGGATAAGTTCATCGTAGTGTTCATTGATGACATCCTAGTTTATTCAACGAATGAAGAGGAGCATAAGGAACATTTGCGTTTGGTTTTGGAGAAATTAAGGGAACATCAGTTATATGCCAAATTCAGCAAATGTGAGTTTTGGCTAAAGGAAGTTGGATTTCTCGGACATGTTATATCCGGAGAAGGAATAGCAGTTGACCCCACAAAGGTTGAGACCGTAACTAATTGGGAAGCACCAACGACAGTTGGAGAGATTCGGAGTTTTCTTGGACTCGCAGGATACTACCGAAGATTCATTGAGAATTTCTCAAGGATTGCTAAGCCTATGACTGAATTGTTGAAAAAGGATAACAAATTCATATGGACTGAGGACTGTGAGGCAAGTTTTCAGGAGTTGAAGAAAAGATTGGTTACCTCACCAGTTTTGATATTGCCAGATCAGACTAAGGATTATGAGGTGTATTGCGACGCTTCACGTCGAGGA
>NW_021285143.1:0-1579 GCF_002162155.2 Triticum dicoccoides
CTGAGTTTTGTATTGAATTTTGTCATATTTTCCCCAGTCACCACAAGTTTGGTCTGGCCTATTAACTTCGCTTATTTTCTGTTCAATCATCTCTTTAACTCATGCAGATTACAATTTTTTTTCATCTTCACATTGATTGCCATGTCGACTTATGCATATTCTTGTCCAGGCTGGACCAAATTGAATGTAGATGTTGAGGTCGACGATACTACAATCGCTCAATCATTGTCTCTTCATAGTCATTCAGGCATGTTTTTAAAAAGGAAAAAGAATCACGCAGGCGGCTCTGAACTTGACCATGCTTCTCCATGGCCAACATACTTCATGTTGTGCACAATGTTGTCCTGGAATTTAACAATGAAGTGACTATGGAACTGATTTCCTTGCTTGTGAACAAGCTTATTTATTGAGATGATCTTCTCAGGACTTAATATGACACAGTATAAGGCAATGTTGTCAGATTTTTTTAAATCAAGGAATGTGATAGCTCATGATTTCGCAACTCATGGTACTAAAGCTTTGTGTTCTGGTCTGTTGCATGAGAAATTTTTGACCTATGCATGATGTCATCTTGATGTCATCTTGAGAAATATCTCTTGGCATTAAACATTGCTTTCCATTAAAAACTCAAGTTACTCCCATGATCCTCTCCGTTGAAAAAAATAACTGGTGATCCCATTTACTTGCGTCTGTAAAGTTTAACTAATGAATTACAATTTTTTACTTCAAAGCATAACAATACTGAAGTCTAAACATGACGTGGTTATGGAGGTGTAATGGCCTACCGTGAGTTCATGACTGCAATGCGGAGTTTCCCTTGTTTTCCATGCCAGCGGTGCCCGTGGTTGCGGATTAACCAAACTAATTGTAAGGGACACACTATATGTCTATACCATACTCTCTATTGTGTATGTCAAAACTAAAAAAGTGCCATTTGAATAATAAGATGTGTCTTGTGGAGACGTGTGCGCACGGGCAAGGCTACTAGTAAAGTTTAATAAATGAATTATAATTTTGACTTCAATGCATAACAATACTAAAGCCTAAACAAGACGTGGTTATGGAGGTGTAATGGCCAGCCATGAGTTCATTGTTATAGTGTGGCATTTCCCTTGTTTTTCATGCCAGGGGTGCCCGTGGTCGCTGATTAACCAACTAAGTGTAAGTGACACACTATATGTCTATACAGTATACTCTCTATTGTGTATGTAAAAAACTAAAAAAGTGCCATTCAATTGAATAATAAGATGCGTCTTTTGGAGACATGTGTGCACATGCAAGGCTACTGGTAAATGGTAAAGAGTAAAGTGACAGTGGGGTCGGGGTGTATGCGCGTGTTCCATATTCTATATGATTCAAAATTGGCAATTTTGTATTTGAATGCATTAATGTTCTTTTCACAACTTTCATCCCCGTTGTACATTAGAGTGTATTAAAATTTGAAAATCATAAAAACAATCTTTAGATTTATAGAATAAAAAAAACTACAAGCGTTATGCAGAAATCTCAACATTCGGAATTTGAAGCATATTAAGCGCATGCAATAGAAATCATGAAGATCGGAATTTGGATCCATGGA
>NW_021285144.1:0-1710 GCF_002162155.2 Triticum dicoccoides
CGTCTCCGGTGCGTGTCCCCCCCCACCCTCACGGACGGCGATGACATGGTAGTAGACGTTCTGCGGTAATGATACGGCGTCAATATTACTAAATACTCGGAGTGCGATAAAATCAAGAGTTTTTTTGCACGACATGGGCAGATGTGCTATAGGAACGATGGTATTTTTTCATAATTTTTGGTGATGGAGAAGTATCCGAAAAATTCCCTCTACGCGGATTGCCCTTCGCGCGTCTACGGCTGTGGTCGGTGGCCTCCGGGGGCTAGCATGCCGCCAAATCTTGCATAGGCAGCCTCTCACAAGTCTGGAAGTGTTGTGGCGGTTGCAAACGCCCTGCACGCGTGTCCGGGGTGTGCCCCCCCCCTCACGGACGGCGCTGCCGCCGACACTTGGAGGGGGGAAACGGACGCGTGGGGTCTACACGGAGGGGATCATGCTGTGGGTCTGGCCCGGATGTTGCTCCAAAGTGTTCCTATGGGCTGACCTAACACAACCGGGTGGGGAGGTCCACTAATCAAAGCCCTTCTGTGCGAAGTCAAAGGTCTAGATCCCGTGGTCAGCCGCTACAGGGTTAGGCGGGACGGGGCCACTGGGGGGGGGGTAGCAATGCCACCGGAGCATCGCACCGGGCCCTCATACATGCGGGGTGGTGTGGTGGCATGTCCGAAGAGGCGGGACGCGTCTCCGGTGCGTGGCCCCCCCTCACGGACGGCGATGACACGGTAGTAGACGTTCTACGGTAACGACGCGGCGTCAATATTACTAAATACTCGGAGCGCGATAAAATCATGAGTTTTTTTGCACGACGTGGGCACATGTGCTATAGGAACGATGGTATTTTTTCATAATTTTTGGTGATGGAGAAGTATCCGAAAAATTCCCTCTACGCGGATTGCCCTTCGCACATCTACGGCTGTGGCCGGCGGCCTCCGGGGGCTAGCATGCCGCCAAATCTTGCATAGGCGGCCTCTCACAAGACTGGAAGTGTTGTGGTGGTTGCAAACGCCCGGCACGCGTGTCCGGGGTGTGCCCCCCCTCATGGACGGCGCTGCCGCCGGCACTTGGAGGGGGGAAACGGACGCGTGGGGTCTACACGGAGGGGATCTTGCTGTGGGTTTGGCCCAGATGTTGCTCCAAAGTGTTCCTATGGGCTGACCTAACACAACCGGGTGGGGAGGTCCACTGGTCAAAGCCCTTCCGTGCTAAGTCAAAGGTCTAGATCCCATGGTCAAACGCTACAGGGTTAGGCGGGACGGGGGCACTGGGGGGAGGGGGGTAGCAATGCCACCGGAGCGTCGCACCGGGCCCTGATACATGCGGGGTGGTGTGGTGGCATGTCCGAAGAGGCGGGACGTGTCTCCGGTGCGTGGCCCCCCCTCACGGACGGCGATGACACGGTAGTAGACGTTCTACGGTAACGATGCGGCGTCAATATTACTAAATACTCGGAGCGCGATAAAATCATGAGTTTTTTTTGCACGACGTGGGCACATGTGCTATAGGAACGATGGTATTTTTCATAATTTTTGGTGATGGAGAAGTATCCGAAAAATTCCCTCTACGCGGATTGCCCTTCACGCATCTACGGCTGTGGCCGGCGGCCTCCGGGGGCTAGCATGCCGCCAAATCTTGCGTAGGCGGCCTCTCACAATTCTGGAAGTGTTGTGGCGGTTGCAAATGCCAGGCACGCGTGTCTGGGGTGTGCCCCCC
>NW_021285145.1:0-1820 GCF_002162155.2 Triticum dicoccoides
ATCACATTTTCTTTTTTTTTAGCAAAATGACATTTCTTGTTAAGTCAAGCATCTGGAGCTGAATGGGCCACAATTAGGGTGGCCCATTGGAAAATAGGTAAAATTATTTTTGTCATTATTCAAAAATATCAACATGTACCTTTATCTTGCTCATTTAAAAATAACCAATTTAATAATAGGACAATTCAAAATATGCACGCACAATAAAAGATGCTTGTGCTTCTAAACACACGCATTTAAAAATATGTTCACATATTTTAAGAAAATGTTTATGTAATTTACAAAATTTTCATGTGATTAAAACGGAAATACGTAATTGGAAAAAGTCTTCACATGTTTTAAGAAATAAAGCACACCAACTAAGGAATAATTCGCCCCACCTAACATTGTACGTGATCCGTTCTCTCCATGCCGTCCCCCGCCCCCTCCCCCGTGTCTTTTTTGCATGGTAATTTCCCAGCGCTGAAAGAACTAGTGATAATGGTAGGTTTGTTGTTCTTTTTTCTCACGTTTCTGCTCGCTATCTCGGCGGTCTATCCGTTGGATGGGACATGGGAGTGATAGGTATCGGGAGAGAGGTAGCAACCACAATGCCATGCGTTGGATCGTGGTTTGTTTATCGATGGAGTTGCAACGGACGCCACTGGGTTGATGGGAGCTTGACGATGACGAATGCGACGCCGAGAGCTACTCCATTCTTCAGGGCTCCTTCCTGCTCGTAGTGCCATGACCATGGTGATAAGGCGGAGATGGACGGCGGCAAGGCAATAACAGACTACAGTCAGCCGCCCAGCGAGATAGAGGCTCCTTGTCGCCGTGCACAGTGGCGGACCCAGGAATTGAAGTTAGCCGGGGCGAACATTTAATGTTTAAATTTTTTTCACTACAAATGCAGCTATATTCAACCAGAACTCATAGCATTCAACAGCAAAAGGATGAAAAGACTATTTAAAACTAGTACACTGTTAAAAGTCGCCGAGGCCGCCTGACTGCTCACATGGACTCTTGCCGCTTGAAATGCTCAGTTATGCCACAATATGATCCCATAATTCCAATTTCCAAATGAGACCTACAAAATAAAGAATGCATTAGCACAAGTGTGATGAGAGTTGTATATTTTGATATAGACACACATCTGATGGTAACTGGGTGGTAGTATACCTTTAAGACGTAATTGCATACTGAACACGAGGTTGTGGAGGTAGATGACCTCGACGGTTCTTCAAGGCATGAAAATGAACCATAATCTCTTTATCACTAATTTTAGCAAATATCTCGCGCTCAACAAAGCAAACCATCAAATCATTAAGCCAATCATCACCCATCTTGTTTCGAAGATCAGTCTTTATAATATTCATGGCTGAGAAAACCCTCTCAACTGATGCAGTTGCCACCGGTAATGTCAATGCAAGTCTGATGAGCCGATAAACCAATGGGAATACCAGATGTTGTCTACTCTGAACCAACTTGAGAGCAAGAGAACTCAAACTATCGCAAGCCAAGAATTCAGTACTTCTTTTCATCACATCAATATATATGTTGAGTTGATCAGTCAACAGATAGAGCTCTTGTGAAGAGAAATCAATTGAGTAAATATTTGCAAGCTCAACTAGCTTATCATGATCAAAGTTGCTAAATGAGTCTCTAGGATCAAGGCAAGCAATGCACTTCAACAAGCGTGTAGAAGTTTCACTAAATCGATTATTCATCTCAACTATGTTTCTATCCAACACCTCATTGAATATAGTTACCTTGTAATGATGGAGACAAGTAACCATTTTGCGTGATCTTCTTGGGTAACCCCTTGCTGAAATGTTATC
>NW_021285146.1:0-1185 GCF_002162155.2 Triticum dicoccoides
GGGAGCGGATCCATAGTGGTGTATTGATATGGTGAATATGTGGACTCATGTGCGCCACCTCAAAAGAGTCGCTTGCAGTCGTAGTTTAGGATAGCCACCGAGTCAAAGCTGGCTTGCTGCAGTTAAACCCCACCATCCCCTTTGTTGATAATGATGCATATGTAGTTAGTTCTGATGTAAGTCTTGCTGGGTACATTTGTACTCACGTTTGCCTATTTTATGTTTTTGCAGAGAGACTTCGGTCTCGCTAGTAGTTCCGCGTGGACTTCGACGTTTAGCTTGTTACCTCAGCTACGATCTTGTGCCTCGGCAGGATTTGGTAGATAGTCAGGCTTCTCAGCCTTTTTCATTTATAGATGTCTGTACTCAGACATGATAGCTTCCGCTTGTGCTTGATTTGTATGCTCTGAATGTTGGGTCATGAGACCCATGATTGTAATATCTCGCTCCTCGGAGCCTATTGAATAGAGTACTTGAGTCGTAGAGTCATGTTGTGATGCCATGTTGTATTTGCACATATCGAGCATATTGTGTGTATGCTATTGAAATGCTTGGTATGTGTGGGATCTGACCACCTAGTTGTTTATCCTTAGTAGCCTCTCTTACCGGGAAATGTCTCCTAGTGTTTTCCACCGAGCCATGGTAGCTTGCTACTGCTCCGGAACACTTAGGCTGGCCGGCATGTGTCCTTCTTCGTTCCTGTGTCTGTCCCATCGGGGAAATGTCACGCGATGAATACCGGAGTCCTGTTAGCCCGCTACAGCCCGGTTCACCGGAGTCCTGCTAGCCCAGTGCTACAGCCTGGATTCACTCGCTGATGACCGACACGTTCGATGCTGGGTCATGGATGCCTGTCCCTGTAAGTTTGTGCCACTTTGGGTTTACGACTAGCCATGTCAGCCCGGGCTCCTTATCATATGGATGCTAGCGACACTGTCATATACGTGTGCCAAAAGGCGCAAACGGTCCCGGGTAAAGGTAAGGCGACACCCGTGGGAATACCGTGCGTGAGGCCGCAAAGTGATATGAAGTGTTACATGCTAGATCTATGTGGCATTGAGTCGGGGTCCTGACAGCGTTGGTATCAGAGCTTGACTGCCTGTAGGATTACCAAGCCAAACTGGTCGAAGTTGAGTCTAGAAATTCTTTAGTTATATAAGGGAATTGATTGTGGGATGGAACGTA
>NW_021285147.1:0-1291 GCF_002162155.2 Triticum dicoccoides
TCTTCTTCCTCTCATGTTCGACGACCCTCGACCCCGATAACATACATCCATCAATATCATTCCATACATACATAGACATCTACATTATATATGAACAAACATCTATGTCCCGCAAGTGACGTGGGCATCGACGCCCGCGGTAGGGTAGAGGGTCGTGGATCGCCGAGCGGTCGAGGGTCAAGGGGTCGAGGATCGCCGAGGGGTCGGGAGGTTGCCTAGTGTCAAAGGATTCAACAAAACCATGTCTTCATCATTAGGCGAAAGTAACAGGTGCATGATGGTACGAAGCTCTCCAAAGTTATTTTGGAACGGAGTCCCAGATAGGATAATTCGCTTTTTGGTACAAAGTTCAGCAAGAACCTTCCGAATATCATTATTTGGAAGGCCTTTGCTGAAATTTGTACAAAAAGGCAAATTATCCTATCCGGGACTCTATTCCAGAATAACTTTGGAGGACTTCGTACCATCATGCCCTGGTTACTTCCGGCTAATGATGAAGCCATGGATTTCTTCAATACTTTGACACTAGGAAACCTCTCTCGACCCCTCGGTGATCCTCGACCCCTCAAACCCTCAACGACCCTGGAACCCTCGACCCCTAGACGACCCTGGAACCCTCGACCCTCGATCCCTCGACCCTATAGAACCCTCGAACCCTCGACCCTGAAACCCTCGACCCTTGACCCCTTAACGACCCTCGACCCTCTACCCTAGTTCCCGACCCTCGACCCCTCGGCAATCCTCGACACCCTCGTTGCCGATAAAAATTAAGAAGAAGAAGAAGAAGAAAAAGAGGAAAAAAAAGGAGAAGAAGCTCCTCTATTCCTTCTTCTTCTCCTCTTTTTTTCTTCTTCTTCCTCTCCTCGTCTTCTCCTTCTTCTTATCCTTCTTTCACTACTTATTTTCCTTTTTCCTCTCCTTCCTTTTCTTCTTCTTCCTTCTTCTTCCTTCCTCTTTTCTTCCTTTTCCTTATTTTACTTTTTCCTCTCCACTAACATAAAATGCACTAACCTAAAATGCAACAAACATAAAATGCACTAAATCGATCAACTAACCTAAAATCAGTGATAAAATGCACTAACCTAAAATCGATATCTACTAACAACTTAAAAAAATTAATACATATATGAAAAATGCAAAGATGAACAAAAACATCATCATATCATCAACATGAACATATCATCAACATCATCATATCATCAACATCATCATATCATCAACATCATCATATCATCAACATCATCATATCATCATCAACATATATATGAAAAAATGCATATATATATATATA
>NW_021285148.1:0-1436 GCF_002162155.2 Triticum dicoccoides
ATTACCACTATCGTTCATGGGTTAGGCATTAGAGACAACCACATTCACTTTAAATAGGGCACCACGTAATTCCGTTGAGATGACACCGTATGAATTATGGTTTAGAGAAACCTAAGTTGTCGTTTCTTAAAAGTTTGGGGCTACGACGCTTATGTGAAAAAGTTTCAGGCTGATAAGCTAGAACCCAAAGCGGATAAATGCATCTTCATAGGACACCCAAAACAGTTGGGTATACCTCCTGTCTCAGATCCAAAAGCAATAAAGGATTGTTTCTTGAATCAGGTCCTTTCTCGAGGAAAGGTTTCTCTCGAAAGAATTGAGTGGGAGGATGGTGGAGACTTGATGAGGTTATTGAACCATCACTTCAACCAGTGTGTAGCAGGGCACAAGAAGTTGTTCCCGTGGCACCTACACCAATTGAAGTGGAAGCTTATGATAGTGATCATGAAACTTCAGATCAAGTCACTCCCAAACCTCGTAGGATGACAAGGATGCGTACTACTTGAGAGTGGTACGTAATCCTGTCTTGGAAGTCATGTTGCTAGACAACAATGAGCCTACGAGCTATGGAGAAGCGATGGTGGGCCCGGATTCTGATAAATGGCTTGAGGCCATAAAATCCGAGAGAGGATCCATGTATGAAAACAAAGTGAAGACTTTGGCAGAACGGCTCGATGGTCGCAAGGCAAATGAGTACGGATGGATTTTAAAAGGAAGACAGACAATGATGGTAAGAATTACCATTAAGAAAGCTCGACTTGTCGTTAAGATGTTTTCCGACAAGTTCAAGGAGTTGACTATGATGAGATTTTCTCACTCGTAGCGATGCTAAGAGTCTGTTGGAATTATATTAGCGATTACTGCATTATTTATGAAATCTTGCAGATAGGATGTCAAAACATTGTTTCCTCGACGATTTTCTTGAGGAAAGGTTGTATGTGATACAACCGGAAGGTTTTGTCAATCCCGAAAGATGCTAATAAGTATGCAAAGCTCCAGCAATCCTTCTAAGGACTGGAGTGAGAATCTCGGAGTTGGAATGTATGCTTTGATGATGATCAAAGATTTTGGGTTTGTACAAAGTTTATGAGAAACTTGTATTTCCAAAGAAGTGAGTGGGAGCACTATAGAATTTCTGATGAGTATATGTTGTTGACATATTGTTGATCAGAAATGACGTAGAATTTCTGGAAAGCATATAGGGTTATTTTGAAAGTGTTTTTCAATGGAAAGCCTGGATTAAGCTACTTGAACATTGAGCATCAAGATCTATAAGGATAGATCAAAATGCTTAATAATACTTTCAAATGAGCACATACCTTGACATGATCTTGAAGGTGTTCAAGATGGACCAGTCAAAGAAGGAGTTCTTGCCTGAGTTGTAAGGTATGAAGTTAAGACTTAAAGCTCGACCTCGGCAGAATAGAGAGAAAGGA
>NW_021285149.1:0-985 GCF_002162155.2 Triticum dicoccoides
GTGTTACTAATCAGTAGTACCTTATAAGTTTGATGGATACAAGCCTAGTTCAGTTCTACTACCACATTATGCTGTTAGAATGGATTCAGAACTTTGATATGATGATGTTGAGTGTGTATAAAATCCTTTGTCAAATGTCTCAAAATCCTTTTTGAGCATTTACAGCTGTTATGCTGCCGAAATTTTGCTAGAAATTCTAATGCCTTTGCATTATGATTGTGCTTTCAGATGGCCACTCGCGACCTCAATCAAGTGGTTCGCCTGACTCGATGCCTAGATGTACCCGGCCATACCGCCAAGTTGGTCAGGGTAATGACTGAGGCTGGATACCGTTGGTATCCTGAGTACACGGTCGAGGAGCAATTTCGGGACTTCAATCAAAGCCAGTATCTCTGCACTGTCAGGATATTTCCATCTTATCCTGGATCCACCGAGCCCCATCACTGCTCCTATGGACTCGGGGTTACTATTGAGATGGCTGTGCAGGACGCCGCCTACTCTATGATGACCCTCATGCGAGTCAGATCTGGTCTATTTCGGGACTCTGATTTCCGGTATATGCCCGGATCACTTCCGGGAGCACAAGGGTATCTCCAGGCTATCTATGCTGACCCCACCCAGGAGGATTCACGGACTCGCACCACTGCTGAGATGCTCGAGGATAAGGACCGTGAAAATCGGGCCTTGAGGTTAGAGCTCTTCAATACCCGTGCTGACCACTGGGCCACATTGACTCGGTTTGCACCGGCGGTGCAAGCTGGATATTCGGATATGCGCGATCTCTATCCTGTGAGATCTGCTTTGCCAGACGTGATGGGTTGGCGTGATGTAGGAGGCATCACCCCACCTCGCGGTCCCCGCAGGCCACCGTCTGTTGGTCCAAGACCTCATCCTAGCCCCTATGGTCCACAAGCTCCGCGAGATCGTCTGTTTCCGGATGATCATGTTGAGCTTCCAGGCTATGGAGGTGACTTCTACGAGGACT
>NW_021285150.1:0-1268 GCF_002162155.2 Triticum dicoccoides
TTTGGTTCTTGAGAAGGAGGCCCCATGAAGTCGCCATCGTACCCATGCTCGGCAAAGTACTGATCGACGTTGCCAAATGTATCATCGTCGTCGTCGTCGTCGTTCTGATCCTGTGCCATATGCATGTTTGGATCCAGTGGCATAGGGATGTCCGGCACCGTTACGGCGGTCTTGCCATGGGGCCGACTTGGCGCCGGCACGACTGGCGGTGTTGTCTTTGGGGTGGTGTCCCCCGCCCCCAAACGAATCTGGCTCTTCGGCCAAAGCAGGGGCCAGCTCAGGCAGGCGCTGAGGGTCATCACGTCTTCATCGTCGGCCCCGACGGGTCGAATCGGAGGTAACAAGTCGTCGCAGCCTGGCAGCACCCGAACCAGTTGAACCCTAAACAAGTTGGGTGGCATCTGGGTACCGTGGAACAAGGGGTTGCCCGGTTGAACGATTTTGCCCTTGGTGACATCGACCAACTCGTTGTTCACGAAGTGGAGGAGAGTGCACGGAACATCGGCGGCGCCCTGCGAAAACATGTAGGGCGTCAGGGATGCCCAGTCAAAGGCAAGGAGATGAAGTCCTCGGCCGAGAGAGGCTTAATTAGTTACCGTGATGATGGCGTCGAGCTCGGCTAATGTCAAGGCACCGCCAACGGCGGGCGTGCAGTTGACGGAGGGGCCGCTTGCTGAAGAGGTGCCGGCCGGCGTACACCCGGGTGCATTAAGCTCCCGTGCCGGCGTCAGAGACACCAATGCCGCCTCCGCCGGAGGCACCAATGGCCCCGCCATCGCATTATGCGAGTTGCTGGCCGTGAAGCTAGGAATCGGGGGCGGCCCCTGTTGGCCGCTCACAATCCACGCACTCAACCCCGAGATCAAGGTAGGCACAAGGGCGGTGATCGTCGCTCCGAGTCGTTGTTCCACTTGCTCTTGGACAATCTCCGGAATCCGCGCCACCTGTGCCTTGAGTTCTTGAACCTCTCGCGCCTGGCTTTCCGAGCTGGTCTTTTTCTCCTTCCGCACACCAGCGGTATAGTATGACCCCCATTTTGTCGACAAGCCTTTGCCGGCCACACGACCAGCTGACGTCGGCTTACTGAGCTTATCCTTGTTCTTCATTACATTCAACCCCCTATTTAGAGTGGTGTCCCAAGGGTTGCTCTTAGTCGACCCCGCGCTACTGCTTTCAGTCGCCTGCGGAAGGAATGTGAACCATTTAGAAATTTGGCTTCATTAATTAGAATGCAACCATATGGAGCTAATTACGCGGGGGTGTATTCC
>NW_021285151.1:0-1196 GCF_002162155.2 Triticum dicoccoides
CATGACATGGCAAAATGAATGTGTTTTGGGCTAATGCAACTAGCAACAGATTAAATGGGGTTGGTTTGAATACAAGATTCAAATTTAAACTCCATATGTGATTATTCAAATGCCATTTAATTCATTTGTCCTAAACAGTAGTGATAAGTTGTTCTAACATGCATGAAAATGGTACAGATGGATTCCTTGAATTTTTCTGATAATTTTTCATATATAAATTATTTAATTTGGAGTTACGGTTAATTTTCTATGAATTTTAGAAGTTTATACAATTTTCTGGAATTTTCTGGTTTATTTTAAAAAATGATTATCTGCGTCATCATTGCGTCATGCTGACCTCAGCAGGTCAACAGACCGGGTCCAGGTCAAACCTGACACTGGGACCCACATGTCAGTGTGATTAGCTTAATTAAAATTAATTAAACTAATCCTAATAGTTAACAGGGCTGGGCCCCACCTGTCATTGACTCAGGAGAGTCAACCGGGGCCCACCCATGGTCAAAGTCAAAGTCGGCTGCCGGCGTTTAGCCGCCGGCGAGCCCGACGCGGCGGCGAGAGTGGTTTTGGCCACTCCGGCGACCAAATGGGCCGCGGAGGGCATCTAGGAGGAGCTGGGGACGGGCCGAAGCTCTTGGTGGAGTCAGTTGCGCTCGGGGCGGCCGGAATCGGTGCTGGCGGCGAGCGAGGCGGCGGCCGGAGCTTCGGGTTCGAGCGGGGCGAGGCCATAGAGGACGGGAGGGATGGTTAAGGGGCTCGCCGAGCTCCTGAGGATGCTAGGAGCACGGTGCCGTGCTCGGTTTCGAGCCTTGCTGTCTGCAGTGATGGCGGCGACATCGCCGGCGGAGCCGAGCTCGCGGCTCCGGTGGGATCAGGGCTACAGGGCACAATCGAAGGGGGGAAGAGGGAGGGGAGGCGTAGGAGCTCACAGCGAGTCCGCAGGGGTGGTCAGTGGGCTCGGGGAGGGGCTGGTGACGACGGGAGGTCGCCGGCGATCTCGGTGGCCCGAGGAGGAAGAAGGCGTCGGGGACGGCGCTCCGAGGCTTCCGGCGTCACATGGGTTGGTGGAGACGAAGAAGAAGGCGCGGCGGTTCTTCTGGAGGCATCGGCGAGGCGAGGGGTGGCCGGTGGCCGCGGCGAACGGCGTCGGTGGCGACGGCTGCGCTCGGCACGAGAGGGAGAGAGGAACAGAGGGGGGG
>NW_021285152.1:0-9368 GCF_002162155.2 Triticum dicoccoides
GTCGTTGACTTGAATAAGTAACGGCTTGAAGATGTCGGCATGCCCAACCCGCGCACTCTACGGGGCCATGATGGTCTTGGCGATGCCGAACTCCTGGTCGGCTATCCAAGGTGGCGACATGGCGTGGTTGACATCGGCCCGACGAAGCGATGACTTGGCTACCGCAGGTCGACATCCATGGAGCAACAAGGTCGGCCCGGTTTGACACCTGCACAACCCGTGAATTGCAGGCACATGTTTGAGATCAAAACACAATACCTTACAAAAAATTCCTCCAAAAAGGACGAACTTGACTCAGATTTGTTTCCATGCAAAAAATCAATTAAAAAAATTGATGCACTACTCAGGTATAGTCCGGAGGTTACACCGTCAAATCGAGCTGAAATTTTGAGGGCTTCTTTATATAAGAATTTCACAGCAAATGAACAGTTGGATCTCCCGAAAGATGTCTAAGATGATGGCTAGACTCTTTGCCTGAACTCGCACATATTGCCATCTAGTTCTGACAGGGCTCCGGTATATCAGCGGTTGCTAGAGATTCCTTCATTGAAACGCGATGAAATTTACAGTGTCGTTGTAGACTCAATTCCACAAAATTTAACTGAAGCAATCGGCACTTCAAGGGGGAGGGGACAACAAAACAAATCCATTTTCTAGATAAATATGCACTGACAAGCGAGTGCAATGTTGATGTTGAATCCCCGAGCTCCATAGAGAATTTCTTCATGATCTCGGTTGGGACCGAAGTTGACGTTAATGAAGACACATGTCCGATCTTGATGATCCAACATGGGGTGTAGCCCTCTACGTAGTTGAGGTGATAAATCAACTCCGCGATGAAGATGCCGACACCGAAGACAAATATTCATTTCGGTGCATAGATCATGCCGGAACATATCCGAATTCCCATCATAACGTAGCGACTATGCGACTGGACCTATATGGGCCACCAATGATGGAGTCAAATCCAGAAGATCTCGGCTAGGGGGGTCCAGTACTGGTACTCTTGGCACGAAGGTAACAGGGACACAAGATTTACCCAGATTCGGGCCCTCTCGAGGGGTAATACCGTATGCCCTTCTTTGATTTATTGATTTCAAGGGGGTACAGAGTACATGTGATCTACCATGAGATCGTATGCGTATGAGTTGAGTTGTTATGAGATGACCTATTAACAAGCCTAGCCACGGTTTATATAAGAGCATCGGAGGACTAGGATAACAAGAGTCCTAGTCGGCTATACTAGGGACACTATGTTTTGTCTATATATTCACACATGTACTAAGTTTCCAGTTAATACAATTCTAGCATGAACAATAAACATTTATCATGATATAAGGAAATAAATAATAACTTTATTATTGCCTCTAGGGCATATTTCTTTCAGTCTCCCACTTGCACTAGAGTTAATAATCTAGTTCACATTGCCATGTGATTTAACACCAATAGATCGCATCGTTATGCGATTACACCCACAGTTCACATCGCCATGTGACCATCACTCAAAGGGTTTACTAGAGTCAATAATCTAGTTCACATCGCTATGTGATTAACACCCAAATGTTACTAAGGTGTGATCATGTTTTCCTTGTGAGAGAAGTTTAGTCAACAGGTCTATCACATTCAGAGCCGTATGTATTTTGCAAATATTCTATGCCTACAATGCTCTGCATGGAGCTACTCTAGCTAATTGCACCCACTCCCACTTTCAATATGTATCCATGATTGAGACTTTAGAGTCATCTGGATCAGTGTAAAAGCTTGCATCGACGTAACTCTTTATGACGAACTCTTTATCACCCCGATAACCGAGAAACATTTCCTTTAGTCCTCACTAAGGATAATTTTGACCGCTATCCAGAGATCTACTCATAGGTCACTATTGTACCCCCTTGCCAAACTCAGGGCAAGGTACACAATAGGTCTGGTACATAGCATAGCATACTTTATAGAACCTATGACTGAGGCATAGGGAATCACTTTCATTCTCTTTCTATCTTCTACCGTGGTCGGGCTTCGAGTCTTACTCAACCTTACACCTTGACATACAGACCAGAACTCCTTCTTTGACTGATCCATTTTGAACTCTTTGAAAAACTTGTCAAGGTATATACTCATTGAAAAATCGTATCAAGCGTCTTGATCTATCTCTACAAATCTTGATGCCCAATATGTAAGCAGCTTCACTGAGGTCTTTCTTTGAAAATCTCCTTTCAAACTCTCTTATATGCTTTCCAGAAAATTCTACATCATTTCCGATCAACAATATGTCATTCACATATACTTATCAGAAAGGCTGTAGTGCTCCCTCTCACTTTCTTGTAAACACAGGCTTCATCGCAATTCTGTATAAAACTATATGCTTTGATCACCTTATCAAAGCATATATTCCAACTCCGAGATGCTTTCCCTAGTCCACAGATGGATTGCTGGAGCTCGCACACTTTGCTAGCACCTTTGACAAAACCTTCTGGTTGCATCATATACAACTCTTCTTTAAGAAATATCCATTTAAGGAATGCAGTTTTGACATCCATTTGCCAGATTTCATAAAATATGGCAACTGCTAACATGATTCGGATGGATTTAAGCATTGCTATAGTTAAGAAAATCTCATTGTAGCCAACACCTTGAACTTGTCAAAAACCTTTTGCGAAAAGTCGACCTTTGTAGATAGTAACACTACTATCAGCATCCGTCTTCCTCTTGAAGATCCATTTATTTTCTATGACTTTTCGATCATTGAGCAAGTCGACCAAAGTCCACACTTTGTTCTCATACATGGATCCCATCTCAGATTTCATGGCCTCAAGCTATTTCACGGAATCTGGGCTCATTATCGCTTCCTCATAGTTCGTAGGTTCATCTTGGTCTAGTAACATGACTTCTAGAACAGGATTACCGTACCACTCTGGTGCAGACCGTACTCTGGAAGACCTACGAGGTTCGGTAGTAACTTGATCTGAAGTTTCATCATTATCATCATTAGCTTGTTCACTAATTGGTGTAGGAATCACTGGAACTGATTTCTGTGATGAACTACTTCCAATTTTGGGAGAAGGTACAATTACCTCATAAAGTTCTACTTTCCTCCCACTCACTTCTTTCGGTAGAAACTCCTTCTCTAGAAAGGATCCATTCTTAGCAACGAATATCTTGCCTTCGGATCTGTGATAGAAGGTGTACCCAACAGTTTTCTTTGGGTATCCTATGAAGACACACTTCTCCGATTTGGGTTTGAGCTTATCAGGTTGAAGCTTTTTCACGTAAGCATCACAGCCCAAACTTTAAGAAACGACAGCTTAGGTTTCTTGCCAAACCATAGTTCATACAGTGTCGTCTCAACGGATTTTGACAGTGCCCTGTTTAAAGTGAATGCAGATGTCCCTATGCATAACCCCAAAATGTTAGTGGCAAATCGGCAAGAGACATCATAGACCGCACCATATCCAATAAAGTGCGGTTACAACATTTGGACACACCATTACGGTGTGCTGTTCCAAGTGGCGTGAGCTGTGAAACTATTCCACATTGTTTTAAATGAAGGCCAAACTTGCAACTCAAATATTCTCCTCCACGATCAGATCGTAGAAACTTTTATTTTCTTGTTACAATGATTCTCCACTTCACTCTGAAATTCTTTGAACTTTTCAAATGTTTCAGACTTGTGTTTCATTAAGTAGATATACCCATATCTACTTAAATCATCTGCAAAGGTCAAAAATAACGATACCTGTCACGAGCATCAACACTCATTGGACCGCATACATCGGTATGTATTATTTTCAATAAGTCACTATCTTGTTCCATTGTTCCGGAGAATGGAGTTTTAGTCATCTTGTCATAAGGCACGGTTCGCAAGTATCAAATGATTCATAATCAAGTGATTCCAACAGCCCATCAGCATGGAGTTTCTTTATGCACTTTACACCAATATGACCTAAACGACAACGCCACATATAAGTTGCACTATCATTATCAACTTTGCATATTTTGGCATCAATATTATGAATATGTGTATTACCATGATCGAGATTCAATAAACCATCAAAATTGGGTGTATGACCATAGAAGGTTCTATTCATGTAAACAGAATAACAATTATTCTCTGTCTTAAATGAATAACCGTATTGCAATAAACAAGATCTAGTCATATTCATGCTCAACGCAAATACCAAATAACATTTATTTAGGTTCAACACTAATCCCTAAAGTATAGGGAGTGTGCGATGATGATCATATCAATCTTGGAACCACTTCCAACATACATCGTCACTTCATCCTTAACTAGTCTCTATTTGTTCTGTAACTCCTATTTTGAGTTACTAATCTTGGCAACCGAACAAGTATTGAATACCCAGGGGCTACTATGAACACTAGCAAGGTACACATCAATAACATGTATATCAAATATACCTTTGTTCACTTTGCCATCCCTCTTTTCCACTAAATATTTGGGGTAGTTCCGCTTCCAGTGACCATTTCCTTTGCAGTAGAAGCACTCAATTTCAGGCTTAGGTCTAGCTTTGGGCTTCTTCACGGGAGTGACAACTTTCTTTCCATTCTACTAGAAGTTCCCTTTCTTTCCCTTTGCCCTTTTCTTGAAACTAGTGGTCTTGTTGGGGATATAACTATTAGGTATGATCCGTCCAGCAAGGGGCCGGGTTATACCTGTGATGATTTATAAAGCCCAAGACATTGCTTGAAGATGGCGGTTTAGTTAAGGGCCCAAAGCCCAAAGGTGACTTAAGGCCCGTAGAGATAAACCGCCATATGTATATAACTTGTATTGTAAGGCAGGAATAGAAAGAGACCGAGCTGGACACTGTTTATGAACCGGCCGGGACTCTGTGAGCCGCTGGGCCTCGACCTCTATATATAAAGGGACGACCCGGCGGCGGTTCAGGGAAAGTAACATCAGATCGAGAATTAGGTCAAGCGGATTCTCTCCCTGGTAACCGAGACATAAGCAATCCCACTCAAAACTTGATCTAGGCTTTTACCTTCACCGTAAGGGGCCGAACCAGTACAAATGTCGTGTTCTTTGTCCCGATTAACCCCTTTAAGCTTCCTAGTTGCAATGGCTCCACGACTAAGTCCTTTCACTAGGACATCTACGTGACATGGCACCCAACGTGGGGCCAGCGCACGGTGGATTTGAGTTCTTGAAGGGCAGCTTCGAAGGGCTCAAAGGATACGTTGTGGGTCGGATGACTAAGAGTCGTCGCGGTAAGCTCTACATCGATGACACAGGTTGGGGCCCCGACGCCGGCTCAATTGAGTACGGGTACCGGGTCCCCTTCGGCGGAATCCATATCTTCATCGGCAAGATCGGCAAGCCGGGCCCTGAGCTAGACATCTGCACCGATATCGTCGAGACAGCTCAGCATGCGAGACCTGCCCGGGCTCAGCCCGCCGTGAAGCGTGCCTTCATGGGATGCATCCATGGAGGGGAATTTTTTTGAAGGATCTATGTCTGGTGGTGAGACGGCCATCTACTATGGTGGTGAGTCATCCACGGGTGAGACGGATTCGTTGTATCAATTGCAAGACAGAGGGCTTGGGGACTATTCTGATGGCAGCAGTATTCCGGACCCCTTTGAGCCGCCGAGCAGAGTTGGGATCTTCATGGCTGGGAAGCAACCCGTTCAAAACTCTACGACCGCAGCAGTGATAACCTTTGGTCAGCGGCAGCCAGGGCAGGAGGTCCTATGCGCCCGCTGGCTCAGGTGCTGATGGATCTCATGGATAAGATGACAACTCTATTAACCGTCATGGTAAACCCGACAGATCAAGCTCAACATGATGCAGAAGTGACGCAGTTAAAGCAGGATATAGTGCAAGCTAAGGAAGACCTGGCGGCGGAAGACGTCAGGATGACCATACAACGGGCGGCTCTGGATGCTCAAGCTCAGCAGATTCAGTCGCAGGCTTTCCAGCTCACGATGGATCAGAATGTGTCAAATGAGGTCATGAGGATAAGGTACCAGAAAACTCAATCCCGTCTGCCTCTGGTTTATGATCCTCGAAACCTCTTCCGTACACCCAGTGCAGGGCCCAGTAACCCGCCGGAGGTAAACCGGGTTGCAACGCCCGGGGCTGGGACGCCGGTTCAACCATGTGTGATGGAACCCCCTCGCCCGAATACTACTCACCAAGACCACCGGGTCATTATTCTAACCCTCTAGAGGACATGATCGCTGCAGCGGCACGATTAGCGGCTCTCCCAGTGGATGGCGACTCTCCGGCGATGGTTGAAACACGAAGGGTCAGAGTGCTTCTTCAGACGGCTTTGGCGCAACAGGAAGCATATTTCTATAGGCGAGACAGGATTCATTCGACTCCTCGCCTAAGCCGGAGCCCGAGTTATAGCAGGCACATGGATTTGGCGGCCGTTTCAAGCAACACCTGGTGTCGTGACCAGCCGGGCAGGCATGATACGGCGCGTAATGGAGTTCCTAATTTGGTTGATCATGGCAGGGTATATCAAGAGGCTGAGTGGGCGGCTGAGCAAGCGGCTGAGCAGGCGGCTCAGCGAGCGGCTTACCAGTCGTTTCTGGTTTATCCAACTACTTCTATTGAGGCAGGTGTGACCACTAGGACTGGAGGTGTCCCTTGTTTGGTGACGGCTCTGCGTAATGAGCGTTTGCCAAAGGATTTCAAGGGGCCTCGAAAGGTACCTAATTACACGACCGACTTACAACCTGTGGCATGGATTGAAAGTTATGAGATGGCCATGGAGCTACTGGAAGTCAGTGATGCTGCAATGGCCAAGTACTTCACCATGATGTTGGATGGAACGGCCCGCAATTGGTTGAAGGGGCTGCCACCTAATTCTATTGGTTCATGGGCGGAGTTAAAGGCCCGGTTTATTCAGAACTTCAAAGATACATGCAAGCAACCCATGTCAATTGTGGATTTGACTAATTGCAAGCAAGAGGAGGGTGAGTCCACGACCCATTGGGTACGCCGGGACAAAGCCATAATACATTTGTCTGATAAGATGGATGCCGGCTCTGCAGTCTTAATGTTTGAGAAAAATTGTCGTTTTACACCTCTGAAAATGAAGCTGGGGCGGCTCAAGCGCGATTGTAATGACATGGGCCAGCCGATGGCGGCTCTAGTCAAATATGGCGATTCTGATAGTACCAAGGATCCCGAGTCTGATGATGAGAAGACAGGGAAGGGAAAGAAGAACGATAACGCTAAGGGTCCTCAGCATAACCCGGCAAATCAAGGAGGCAACAATAAACGTAAGGCTGATGGTAGCTCGGAGTTTGTGGCTAACACCAATGCGTAGAGCAACAATCAACGATGTAAGGGGAGACCACCTCCTCGGTCCGGCGGATCAGGTCCCACTCTTGAGCAGTTACTGAATGAGCCCTGTCCAAGGCACGATACTCAGCAGAAACCGGCCACTCACCTGTGGAAAGACTGTACGATCATGAAGGCTTTCAAGAACTCTAACATGTTTGACATCAATCATGGGCTAGGTGGCGGCTCAGGTGGCGGCGGTTTTCATGGCCCGAGCGGCGGTTCAAATTCCAATTTTCAAGGCTCTCAAGGTAATCAAGGTGGTTATAATCAGCAATCTGGCCAGGGTCAGCAGCATCAGCAATCTGGATATCAGAGTAATCCAAAGCAGCTGAATGGTGGACAGTATCATGTGTTTACCACCAGTTTGTGCAAACGGGACCAGAAGCTTCATAAGAGGGCTGTGAACACTGTTGAGCCGGCAGTTCCTCATTATTTGAGATGGTCTGAGTAGCCTATTCTATTGAGTAGGGAAGATCACACTCCCCGGGTTGTCAATCCGGGTCACCTGGCCTTGGTGGTGGCACCTCAGGTTGGTGGATATAAATTCACTAAGGTGCTCATGGATTTAGGCAGTAGCATCAACATCCTCTATTATGAGACTTTCCGTCGCATGGGGTTGACTGATAAAAACCTTAAGACGTCCAACACTATTTTCCATGGTGTGGTGCCTGATAAGTCGGCGTACCCGGCGGGTAAGATTGAACTGGAAGTGGCCTTTGGAGATGAGCATGATTCTAGGGCTGAAAAGTTAACTTTTGAGGTGGTCAAAATCTAGAGCCCGTATCACACCCTGTTTGGACTGCCGGTTTATGCCAAGTTCATGGCACGACCATGTTATGTTTATCTACAACTCAAGATGCTAGGTCATAGGGGCACCATCATAGTGCATGGGAGTCGGAAGATAGCCTTGGAATGTGAGGAAGGCGATGTTGCTTATGCTAAATCTGTTTGTGCAACAAAGAAGTTGAAGTTCTACAAGGACAATGTTAACCCGGCGGATATGACGTCTTTGAAGAAGCCAACCACGGAACATGAGCCGATGATGAAGTTTAAATCGACTGATGACACCAAGCCTGTTGATTTTGTTCCAGGCGACTCATCTAAGTAGTTCAGTATCAGTGCTAATCTGGATCCCAAATAGGAAAGCGCGCTCATCGAGTTCATCCATGGGAACCGGGACATCTTTGCATGGAAACCTTCTGACATGCCGGGTGAACCGAGAGAACTCACTGAGCACACTCTCAATATTGATCCAAAATTTAAGCTGGTCAAGCAGTTTCTTCGGCGGTTCAATGAGGAGAGGCGTAGGGCCATTGGTGAGGAAGTGGCCCGGCTCTTGGCGGCCGGGTTCATTGTTGAAGTTTTTCATCCAGAGTGGTTGGCTAACCCGGTGCTTGTGCTTAAGAAGAACGACACCTGGCGTATGTGCGTGGATTACATAGTCTTAAACAAGGCTCGTCCGGCTGATCCTTTCGCTCTCCCTCGTATTGATCAAATCATTGATGCTACAGCGGGTTGTGAGCGTTTGAGCTTTTTGGATGCTTATTCTGGTTATCATCATATCAAGATGGCAGTTAAGGACCAGCAGAAGACGGCTTTTATTACTCCATTTGGAGCCTTCTGCTATGTGTTTATGCCTTTTGGGCTTAAGAGTGCCCCGGCGACTTATCAGCAATGTGTGCAGAACTGTCTTCACAATCAGATTGGGCGCGATGTTCATGCTTATGTCGGCGACATTGTGGTGATGTCCAGAGAGAAGGAGACCTTTATCGATGATCTGAAGGAAACCTTTGATAATCTCCGGGTCTATAAGATGATGCTTAACCCGGCCAAGTGTATTTTTGGTGTGCCAGCAGGCAAGCTTTTGGGTTTTCTGGTTTCTAATAGAGGCATTGAGGCTAACCCGGAGAAGATCAAGGAAATCACCACTTTGGCTAAGCCGACGTGTATCAATGATGTTCAGCGTTTGGCAGGTCGTATTGCTGCTTTAAGCCGGTTCATAAGCCGGTTAGGTGAGAAGGTCATACCGCTGTATCAGATGATGAACAAGA
>NW_021285152.1:9455-9884 GCF_002162155.2 Triticum dicoccoides
AGACGATTTTATCTGGAGTGATGCTGCTAACGCTACCTTTGAAGATTTGAAGAGACAGCTAGCTCAGCCACCAGTCCTTGCTGCTCCCATTGACAAGGAACCTTTATTGTTATATGTGGCTGCTAACACACGTGTTGTCAGTGTGGCCATTTGGGTGGAGCACAAGGAGGCTGGCAAGGAACATCCGGTTCAACGGCCGGTTTATTACATTAGCGAGGTGCTTATTGAGTCCAAGGAAAGGTATCCACATTGGCATAAGCTCATTTATGGGGTGTTCATGGTGAGCCGGAAGCTTAAGCAATATTTCCTGGGTCATCCCATCACTGTGGTCAGTTCTGCTCCTTTAGGAGATATCATTCAAAACAGAGAAGCCACAGGACGAGTCGCCAAGTGGGCCATTGAACTTGGGCCTCATGGTTTAAAGTATGT